>NC_046315.1:99394299-99489562 GCF_009819535.1 Lacerta agilis | reverse complement strand
ATTGGCCAAAAGCCTGGATTGCTTTTCTTAAGGTATTTACATTTTCCCTGAATGCAGGTAAAGATTTATTTATTCTGCTTTTCTCTTCTATTGGCAATGCATGCTTCTGAATGTTGACAGCAGTGGAGAGAATCTGCATTTTTTCAAAAAGGTCATCTGAAAGTTTGCTGTGTGATGCCAGTTCAGGGCCCACAGGCAATGATAGTGAGTGGAGCTGACTTAGAAGCTTGCTCAGAAATCAAGAACAGTGACAAGAATTTTGGGGCGAAAAGGTTGTCAGAAGATCAGCATCAAAGACAGCAGGTGACTTTGGAGATCTTGCCTGCAAGGCAGGAGATTGGTTTCTGTGTGAGCAGGTGAGTTTTGACGGAGCTCGTTCTTTTGCTTGCTTTAAGCAACGTTCATTACCACCCCTCCTAAGGAAGTGTCTCTGGTGCTCTCTCAGCGCCCTAAGTCAGCCAGCCACCACTCTGTGGAGGCGCAGAGTCAGAAAAGGTGGCTGGAAGGAAGTGGCATCTTCTGTTTGGCAGGGAGAAGCAGACATGTGTCTTCGGTGACTGGGCAAAGCTCGGACCTCACTGCTGTGTGTGGCTGGCAGCAGTAGGCATGGAGGAAGAATGGAATCATAGGATGGTACAGTTGGAAGGGGCCCTGAGGGTCATCCAGTCCAACCCCCTGCAATGCAGGAATCTCAACTAAAGCATCCATGACAGGTGGCCATCCAGCCTCTGACACAAGTCTTCACG
Organism: Lacerta agilis; assembly: GCF_009819535.1. NCBI lineage: Eukaryota > Metazoa > Chordata > Lepidosauria > Squamata > Lacertidae > Lacerta > Lacerta agilis. Next base: position 99,488,816 of record NC_046315.1, on the reverse strand, counting down.
GCCTCCCACAAAGTTACATGAGAGTGACTATTTGTGGTGAAGTATTTCTGAATTTTGTGCCAGAGTTGTCAATAATTATTTGGTTTTTTAATAGTATGAAATGTCACCATCTCTCATAGTAACCCTGAGGTATGATCAGAAATTCTGATGGATCCCCGTTTTGCTGCTTTAAGATGATATTTCTCCTCTACACCAAAGTGGAGGTGTGCTGAGTGTGAGCCTAGCTCTTTCTTTCCCTCTTTTTCCTCCCGGCTGCTCTTGCCGCTTCTGTTCTTGCATTACACACTTATCCTCTGAATCAAAAGTACTCCAGCAGAGAACAAGGAATGAAGATCCCAGAGAGTCACTGGATATCTGTTATATAGGAGTGAGAATATCTGGGACTTCACTGCTTGTAGTAAGTGAGAAGATCAGAGAGCTGGTGATGGTTGCAGAAGCAGCAGCAGCAGCAGCACAGCCTTAACCAAATTATGTTCTGGTCTCCCTTGGCAGTGCATATAGTTGCTCTGTGTGGAAGAATCTCCAGGTTACATTATCTTGTTGCAATACTTGCAAATAATGCTCTTCTGAGCTGTGCTCTTAATCTTTTACTGTAAATACTTAGTGCCATCCATTTCCACTCATGAGAATCTCACTTGGTTTAGCTGTGTTCAGTGGTGCCCGTAAGTAGAACCATTCACATGCACCATCAAATCATAGGCTGACCTGCAAGTGAGTAGAGAGATAAGTTGGCACATGGCAGGGTGTGAGTGAGGAGCAGAGTTGACCATGGGATGGCAAATTTAGTGCAACTGGGCTCAGTCAGCTCAGTCATGTGACCTGGCAACATGGACTAAATGAAGCCAGCGACAAGGGCGGTATGACTGAAACATGGTGTCAAAGGCCTGTTTTTCCCTCTGCCAGGTTTTGGTCAGTAGCCTCACTGCCAAACGGAATTTGTTGTCTGGTGTAACTTTAGGCTGCCTTAGAAATATATTTTAAAAAATAACAAAATTGTCCAGTAGCACCATAGAGACCAACTAAGTTTGTTCTTGGTATGAGCTTTCGTGTGCGTGCACACTTCTTCAGGTTGCCGTAATTCACACAGGCTTGCTTTCTGCCAGCTTCTTGTGCACAGGACTGCTCCCTGAAAGACTGGAAGTTAACCACACATGTGTAATAAGAAGAGCTACGATACAAGGTTGTGTTCTTTATTGTTTCTTTCAGATAAATCAGCATATTTTTTCAAGTTTGAATGCTGTTAAAATGAAGGTAAAATCTGCCTCAGACATTTGGTGGTCTGGTATTCTCTGACAAGAATTCTCTGAGAAACATGAGTGTATTGAATGGTTCTCTTTATGGAAGGGCAACAAAAATGATCCCCAGAGTCCTTGCAAAAGGCAAGTATTCTTATCATCATGACTTAAATAACTGTATTAGCTTTGGGCAACCCAGGTGGCTCACTAGCCTAGTGAGTTACCATTCTGCTCCAAATCACAAAACAGTACTAAAGCTGTGATCTTATTTTACTGAATCACAATCATATTCTATTGAAATAAGTCATTGTTTTACTGAATTGCAAATACTATCAATTGAACACTCCCACAATCAATGCTTTTTGGACTGGGGTGCTGAGATACAACACACATAGCTGGGGAAATGTTCAGAATTTGGGTTTTCTTAGCACAGAAATTTATAACCTCACCCACTCACAATGTCAACTCTTCTGCAAGAAGGCCAAGTCTACATTCATCTCTGCCTTCTGCTATCTGCCTTCATCATTTACATCTATACAATATATATTTATGATGAAATATACTTTATTCTTTTGTGCCCATTCTCTTTCCAAATACTTTTCTTTGCAAGGCTCTATTAGCTGTTCCACAACTTGATGTGCTACTCACTGTCTGCTTAACAGATTTTCTATTATCTTCTTTGTTTTGCCAGCAACAACAACAAAAGCAACTGAAACAGACCATTAAAAGATGCCAAAGAGGGGGAGTTCCTTCTGTGCCCAAATGCAATTCTCCAGGTTACTGCAAATGTCATTTAACTTTCCCTGTTTAATGTGGCACAGGAGTTTGATAAGCCCAGAAGCCCTGGCAAGCCTTCCTGACAGCTTGTCAAGCCCCAGGCAATGGAGCACCGTCGCTCCAGCCCATCATTAATAATGAACTATTAGCCATTCATTTTTAATGAAGGATTCTTTTGATTCACTTGTTTTATTTTAAACAATTTGTGCTAAAAACAAAGAACCTCGAAGGAAAAGGGTCTGACACCGTACCTTTCAAAACTTGCCACCTGAAAAACAGAGAGAAATTCAAAATGGTGACTGAGAAACATACCGCTGCTGCTGTAATCGCCAAAGGAAATCAGAAAATGACTTGCGTGCCCACACATTTATTGTAGGCCCTACCAACTGATCATTTAAATTTGTCTCTTGCCTTCCCACATAAGCACTCAAGGCGGCTAACAACAGAAAAATACAATTACCGTATTAAAGAAGAGTCTTGTGACATCTTAAAGGCTAACACATTTATTGTGACATAAGTTTCCATGAACTTCATCAGATGCATTAAGCTTTATGCTGAGTTGCAAGTACATATATCCATGGTTGTGTCTTTGTGTTTGTTTGTTTGTTTGTTTGTTTGTTTGCGTGAAATGTGATAAAAGTGCAGTCAGTGATACTTATCATACTAACTTCAATAAAACAAAAGCCAGACTATCAAATAAAGAATGAAATAAAAGCTGCACATCTTCTAACATTTCAAAGATTAAAATAGGGACCCTTAAGTACTTGTGAGGTTTATACTCCTGTCCATACACTAATAATTTACTGCCTGGGGGTGAAATTAGACATTTGACAGCAGATTCAGGGTCTCTGGAAACGGCTGGAAATTGCTCCGGTTGTTTGTGTGCTGCAGTTTGCAGAGGGCAAGTGGCAGGAAATATGATGACTAATCAAAATACCGTAAATATGTCTTGAGGAACCTGGTGAACATGCAAGTGGTACGGGAGGCTGTGTGGATGAGGTTGTCACCAGCTGTCCCCCTCCTGTGTAAATGGTGTCTTCCACTTCCAATTTTGCTGCAGTTTGGCAACAACCAGGATCTTAGAATCGTTTGCCATTCAACATCTAGATCTTTAGTGTCTTCAGTTATTATTACACATTCTGAAAAGCTGTCCTCCACCTGCTGTGATCCATGAAGCTTGTCCGAAACAGGATACATCAGCATGTTTGTTTGTTTATAGGCATTTAAATCCACTCTTCACCAGGTGGTCCCTGGGTAGGTTACAGTACATACAGCTCAATACAATGAAACAATGTAATATCTTCCACTCCCAAAGGCCTGTGCACAAATATGCATCTTGATCTGACATTGAAATATATAAACAACATAGGGGATTGTTTATCAACGTAAGCACCTTGAATTGGGCTTGGAAGCACACCAGTAGTTGCTGTATGGTATCTCCAAAGACAGCTGCACATAGAGCACATTACGATAGTTCTGTCTTGACATTATTGGAGCAGAAATCTTTGTAGACAAGTGATCTCTGTTCAGCAACAGCTGTAGTTGTTGAAGCACCCAGAGCTGGTATTAATATCTCCTAGGCCCTGAAGTCACCAGGGCTTTAACCAACAGTTCTAGGTCAAGGAGCATCCAAAGCTACCAACTTGGTCTCTGCAAGGGAGTGCCACCCCATTCACAACAGATGACCTGCTCACTTCCTGGACATAAGAGCCAGCACTTTCATCTTGTCAGGACTCAGTTTAAATGTATTGGCCCACATCCAGCACTCCAGTAGCGGAAGGGCGTCTCCTGATTCAGTTGGCATGGAGGGGTAGAGAAGTTGGTGGTCAATGGACTGATGACAATTCATTCACCAACCCCTGAGGACACCACCTTATGGATTCATATACCGGCAAATACTGGATATAAATACTGAGACACCACAGGTTTGCTCTCCCATGGTTGCTCCTCAAGCTACGTTCTGGAAACCACCTTGAAGGCAGAAATGAAGCTAGTGCAATGTAAAGGCCCCTTCTTTGAGTCCATGAGAATACAGACATCTGCTTCACCTTCACCGCTTTCACTGGTTCTGTTTTGAAAGAGAGGTAGAGCTGGGTATCATCCGCATACTGATGAACACCCAGCCCAAACCCCCTGATGATCTCTCCCAGTGGCTGCATGTAGATGTTGAACAGCATGGGGGAGAGGACAGAACCCTGAGGCACTCCACAAGTGAGAGCACAGGGGTCTGAACACTCATCCCCCACCACCACTTTCTGAACATGGCCCAGGAGGAAGGAGCAGAACCACTGTAGAACAGTGCCCCCAACTCCCAACCCCTGTAGATGGTCCAGAAGGGTGCTATGGTCAATGGTGTCAAAAGCCGCTGAGAGATCCAGCAGAACTAGGAAACAGCTCTCACCTTTGTCCCTATCCTGCTGGAGATCATCAACCAGCGTGACCAAGGTAGTTTCAGTCCCATGATGAGGCCTGAATCCCGACTGGAAGGGATCCAAATGGTCCGCTTCTTCCAGGCATGCCTGGAGTTGTTCAGCAACCACTCACTCAATCACCTTGCCCGAGAATGGTGGTTGGTTTCACTCGTCCAAGCAGCCTGTCCACATCCTCAGAGGTAACAGATTGGAATTGATCCCACACAACTTGACTAGACAGGACTCTAGCACTCTTCCGCCCCGGCCCTGCTCCCATGGTGGAGTCTACCTCTTCCCGAATCTGAGCGACTTTATCTGCGAAAAACTTTGCAAAATCATTGCAGGAGATCATGTGGCCCGTACTGGCCCCCGATGGAGCAGGTGGTTCCGCTAAATTGCGAACCACCTGATTCTCTTGCTGCTTTTTTCTGCAGATGCAATAGAGGCAGTGAAGAAAGTCTTCTTCGCTGTCGCTATCACCACCTTGTAGGCTCGACATTGAGCTCTAACCCGTGTCCGGTCAGATTCAGAATCAGTTATCCGCCACCAGCGCTCTAGCCGTCTCAACGATTGTTTCATTGCCCTCAGATCCGTGGAAAACCTACTGCTTCTGCAACAAAGCATTTGACACTAAGTCACTGAGTCCATACAGCCAGTGGATAGATTATAATCATAAACCTATCATGAATGATCAGATTTATGGATTAGGATGAATCTGTAATTTTACTCTACAGTTGCAAGGGACCCAAAGCCTTTTCTTCTGGCTACACTTGGTGGACACAACAGGTCTGAGTACCTGCAGAGGTTAGGGCCATCTAATCTAGTAGCCATCACCATATCTTGCAGCAACAAATTCCATATGTTAAATATGCATTGTACAAATAATTACTTCATTCTGTCTTTCCTGACTTTAATGTCAGCCATGGCCATTGGGTGACCCAAGTGTTTGGTTCAAAATATTGTTGAAATGTATTCTGCCGGCTACTCTCTTTTTTTAGGTCCTCTGTCTATGCTACCCAGTCTTCCCCAGGCAGTTGTATCTCACTTTACGTGCTACTCTGACTCCCTTTTCTTTTCCTATGATTTCCCCTTTGCAGATGCTACACCTCCACTTCCAGGGCTTTTTTCTAGGTCAATTTTCTAGCTTTAGCATTTCTTCACTGAGAGCCAGTGTGGTGTAGTGGTTAAGAGCGGTAGACTTGTAATCTGGGGAACCGGGTTCGTGTCTCCACTCCTCCACATGCAGCTGCTGGGTGACCTTGGGCTAGTCACACTTCTCTGAAGTCTCTCAGCCCCACTCACCTCACAGAGTGTTTGTTGTGGGGGAGGAAGGGAAAGGAGAATGTTAGCCGCTTTGAGACTCCTTCGGGTAGTGAAAAGCGGGATATCAAATCCAAACTCTTCTTCTTCTTCTTCTTCCCTGTTTACCTTTACCTTTAAAAGTTAACACTTATTATTTCTAAGCATTTTCTATGATCATATCTGACCTTTCCTTCTCTCCTGTAAGCTACACAATCAATCAATGTTCTAGTAGCACAACATCCTCCCTGATAAATTAGAATATTTATGAATGTTCCATGACATCACAGCAATCCAGCAGCAGACAGCTTTTAAGCCTATTACTCTCCTAAATACTGACAATATGTAACATATTTAGTGTCAGTTGAAATCCTCTCCAGCACCCCAATTTACTTATACATTTTAATGGAAATCCAACATGCAGCTCCTGATATGTTTACATCACCTTAAAAAGCAGCGGAAAACAGGCGTTAAAGAACAGGAGTGGAAAAGAGCGAGGGAGCATATCTGTACCATATTTGTGCTGGTGGGGAAAGTTGGTACCCAAATAAATGCTTTCAGGTCCAATGTCTTTTCAGTTTCCAAGTCAGAAACAAAATTTATAATTTCCATGGAATAAGGCACATACTTTTTAGTAAACAATTTTATAATGATTTTTTTTATCTGAGAATTGTCTCACAGGGAATATTTTCATTTTCCACTCTGCTGTGCATGAAAATGACAGATAAATTGGAAATTAGACTTCTTTGGGAGAAGGAGGGGAATAGCTGAAAAGATGAAAGGTTAAATACAAAATTTACCTTTACAGAACAAGATCCAGCATTGGATAGATTATTATTTATTATTATTTATTTAATTTCAATCCGCCCTATACCCAAAGGTCTCAGGGTGGTCCACATAAAAATCAAACACATAAAACCAAAACAAAACCAACAACCCAATAAAAAACCCAAAAGTGCCAGCATTTTAAAAAAGGGTATAGGCTGTAGATCAAGTCAGGCAAAGGCCTGGTTGAAAAGGAACATTTTGCCTGGCGCCCAAAGGTGTATAGTGAAGGTGGCAGATGAACTTCCCTGGGAAAAGCATTCCGCTGCAGAGAAGGCTTATTCTCGTGTTGCCACCCTTCAGACCTCTCGCACAGGCGGCACACGAAGAAGGGCCTCAGAAGATGATCTCAGGGTCTGGTTAGGTTCATATGGAAAGAGGCAGTCCTTGAGGTATTGTGGTCCTGAGCCATTTAAGGCTTTAAAGGTCAAAACCAGGACTTTGATTTGGGCCCGGAAACTAATCAGTAGCCAGTGCAGTCGGACCAGGATTGGTGTAATATGCTCAAACTGTCTTGCTCCGGTGAGCAACCTGGCCGCTGAATTCTTCACTAGCTGAAGTTTCCGAACCGTCTTCAGAGGCAGTCCTACTTATAACGCATTGCAGTAATCTAACCTTGAGGTTACCAGAGCATAGTCAACAGTAGTTAGGCTATCCCTGTCCAGATAGGGGCGTAGTTGGGCCACCAGCCGAAGCTGACAGAAGGCACTCCGGGCCACTGAGGCCACTTGAGCCTCAAGCGGCAGCAAAGGATCCAGGAGTACCCCCAAGCTATGAGCCTGATCCTTCAGGGGCAGGGTAACCCCATCCAGAGCAGGCGACCTCCCAGCCATCTGGTCTGAGGAACCGCCCATTAACAGTGCCTCAGTCTTATCTGGATTGAGCCTGTTTGTTGGCTCTCATCCAGTCCATTACTGAGGCAAGACACTGGCCCAGCACTTCCACTGCCTCACCTGTAAATGTAAAGGAGAAATAGAGCTGAGTGTTATCAGCATACTGCTGACAATGTACTCCGAACCTCCAGATAACCCCACCCAGTGGTTTCATGTAGATATTAAACAACATGGAGCATAGGATTAAGCCCTGCGGAACCCCACATTGGAGGCTCCACAGGGCTGAAAAGCACTCCCCAAGTAACACCCTCTGGGAGCGACCATCCAAGCAGGACTGGAACCACCGCAATGCATTGCTACCACTTCCAGTTTGGAGAGGCGCTCAAGAAGGATACGATGGTTGATGGTATCGAAAGCCGCTGAGAGGTCAAGAAGAATTAACAGGGACATGTTTCCCTTGTCTTTTTCTCAACAGAGGTCATCATACAGGGTGACCAAGGAAGTTTCTGTGCCAAAACCAGGCCTAAACCCCAATTGAAATGGATCCAGAAAACCAGCTTCTTCCAAGAGCACGTGGATCTCATCAGCAACCACTCGCTCCAGAACCTTGCCCAAGAAAGGGAGATTAGCAACTGGCCGGTAGTTTGTTAGGTTTTCTGAATCCAGGGAAGGTTTTTTAAGGAGTGCTTTTACCACTGCCTCCTTCAAACAGGCAGGGACCAACCGCTTTCATTGATCACCTCCCTGGCTGAGCCAGCTGTTCCCTCCCTGGTGGATTTTATCAGCCAAGAGGGGCAAGGGTCTAGAGCGCAACTGGTCTCCCTGACTGATCTGAGCCCTTGTCCACATCCTGGTCCACATACCAGCTGAAACTCATCCAAAACAACAGGACTAGACTGTGCTCTGGGCACCCCATGAGATTCATCTGCTATAACAGCAGAGTCAAGGGCTTGGTGGATGCATGCGATTTTATCCTCAAAATGTTTTCCAAACAAGTCACAGTGAGCTACCATTGGTTCTATCACTTACTTTGGGCCAGCCTGTAAAAGGCCCTGCACAACCCAGAAAAGCTCTGCCAGACGACATGATGAGGATGCAATGGAGGCAGCAAAGTATGCCTTCTTTGCTGCCTTCACTGTCACTAGGTAGGCTCGATGATGAGCCCTTACCAGTGTTTGGTTGCATTCATTCAGATCTTTCCTTCACTTGTGTTCATGCCATCTCCCAGCTTCTTTCCTTGCCCTAAGCTCGAGTATACCAGGGGGCCAATCAAGCTCCGCCAAGTTGGAGAGGGCACTCAGGTGTGATCCTGTCAATAGCTTGAACCATTCCAGAGGTTGGCCAGGGCTTCGAAAGGAGCACCAATCATATCAGGCTGAAAACCCCCCAGAACTGTTTGGAATCCCACTGGATCCATCAGTTTCTCAGGGCGGACTTTCCTAATAGGTTCCCTGCCTCTGTGGAAGGCAAAAGGTGCTGATATCCTAAATCTCAACAGGAAGTGATCTGACCATGACAAGGGAGTGATGTCAATGCCCCCCACTTTCAGATCACCTTCTTCCTGCACAGTTGAGAAAACAAGGTCCAGAGTATGGCCTGCCATTTGCATTGGACCAGTGACACGTTGAGACAGCCCCATGGTTGTCATAGCAGCCATGAAGTCCTGAGCCACCCCAGAACCACCTGCCTTGGCATGGATGTTGAAGTCTCCCAGAACCAGCAGTCTGGGAGTCCTCAACACCGCCTCTGAGACCAGCTCTGTCAGCTCAGGCAGGGAGACTGCTGGGCAGCGAGGCAGATGGTAAACCAGCAGAATCCCTAACCTGTCCCGATTGCCCAATGCCAGGAACACACACTCTAGACCCCCCACACACACAACTGAACAGGGAGCCTGGAGATAGAGAGAGAATCTCTATATATCACAGCAACTCCCCTTCCCCAACCCTTGAGTCTGGCCTGATGCTGCACTGAGTACCCAGGTGGGCACAACTGGGTGAGACCAACTCCACCCTGTTCACCCACCCAGGTCTCTGTGATGCAAGCCAGATCAGCCTCCTCATCCATAATCAAATTGTGGATGAGGGTGATTTTATTCTGGGCTGACTTGGCATTTAACAGTCACAAACCCGAGGATTGGCTCATATGACAACCCCAATTCCCTAGGTTGGAGGAGGGGCTGGCACACGTCACAGTCACTAACTGCCTGGACTGTGTGCCCCTTACCCACCCTGCCCCTCCTCCCATGCCATACCTCCCCCTACCCAGAACCACTGTAATTGGCGCTCCCCCTGCTCTCCCCCCTCCTCTTCTCCCAGGCATATCCCACCCTTGCTGCCTGATTTAAAAACCATTAAAACACTAAAAGGAAAAAAGGGGGGTTTAAAAGAATATAAAAACAATTTCAAAAAGGAAACCCTTGTTGCTGAGCAGCATCAGCAGCAGTCCTTATGGAGCCCTCTAGGCCCTGCTCCAAGCCAGATGGAAAGAGGTCAGGCAGGACCCTTCAGGCTCTCAGCAGGCCCTGCAGATCAGGGAAGACCAGGTTAAAATGAAGCTTCTAAAATTACTAGTCTGTTACTTAATATGCACCTATTGATAATAGCAGTTTTCTCCTGTGTCAGTTCCTTTACCATCCTTGCATTTTAAATCAGCCCCAGGCAGCCTTGACCACTGGTTAGAGATGATGGGAGTTGCAGTTCAAAAAAAATCTGGAGGGCGGATCTCTATTGTTGCATCCTTTTCACATCTTTGTGAGATGAGACGTTCTAGGGTCAGTTACAAGGTTTCGTTTTCTTTGGATGAGACTTGCATTGCCTGTTTATTTGCTAATAGACTCCTAAAGTGGGTAGCACAATTTATTGATCCTGCATTGATCTGCCAAATAACAACTGCACCCCAAAAATTCAGTTTTGGCCAGTTCCAGTTTAAATGTTCTTATTTCTCTAAATCTTCCTCTGTCAAATTTGAAACTACTATTTCTGTCCTCTCACCCACCCTCAAAGTCCAAACTTCCTAGAAAATCTAGATGATTAAGGACCAAAGCAATTGCCTCAGTCACAAAAAACAAGACACCTGCCATCATTCTCCCATGTGACCCAAAACAGAACGAAGGATGGGGATTACGGAGGTAGGACCACATTTGATTCTCAAAGATCACTGGATTTAGCCCTCACACAACAGAATTACTGGGTGTACCTCTCTTTCTTTTACATAAGTAAAAGGCTGCCATTCTTTTGGAGGGAAAGTCAAGCTCTGCATTTGTGAATGGTGTGTGTGTGTGTGTGTGTGTGTGTGTGATGCCGTCCACCTTTAATATGGTATGGCCGGTTCCCTGGTTCCATGACACTGGCCACAAGGATTAAGAGACTTGGAAATGTGTGAGAAAACACCTCTTTGGACCCTTTTCATCACAGAGGCCATTGCCACTGCAGTAGACAGCAAGAGGGCTGAGATTATGGCCCCTTTCTGTGTTTGGGGTAGTGCCCAGTGGTGTTAGAGAAACTATGGGCTGTCACCCTTCCAACAAATGCCTGTCAGACATGATGAGCCTCTTGGCTGGTATATGATACTCTTCGCAATCAAGTCCTGGGATAATTTCTGCTTAGAAAGTTTCGCCCTACTGGTGTAATCAGGACAGAAACTACATTAAATGAAATCTTCCAAATCATAAGAGGCTTTGAGCAATCAGAACTGACAATTGGTCTTAAAAGGGAATGAGTTTTCTCCTGCGTCTCAGGGGTTTCTTCATTGCTCTCTTCGTTTTGCACTTAAATCAACATGAGGGAAAAAACGAGGATCTGTTCTTGTCATAAATGTGCTGCTCTTGCCTCTTAATGTGTTTTATTATATCTATTTACATCTTTAACTTCATATTACTTTAATTGGACAAGGACTAAATTAGGGTATGGCAATATATATGAGCTCAGTGCTCTCTTATCTTGGACAATATGCTAAATTTATCTTCCTGGAGATATGATTCATATGTCCTGAGGACACTGTACCTTGTAGACTAATTATCATATGAATATACTAAAAATTTCTACTCTTTTCTCAATATCTTTTCATAAAATCATAGAATCATAGAAGTGTAGAGTTGGAAGGGACCCCAAGGATCATCAAGTCCAACCTCCACAATGTCGGAATCTCAGCTAAGGCATCCAGGACAGATGGCCATCCAACCTTCCAAGGAAGGAGACCCCACCACCTCCTGCGGGAAACCATTCCACGGGCAAACTGCTCTTATTGTCAGAAAGTTCTTCCTGATGTTTAGTCAGAATCTCCTTTCTTGTAACTTGAAGCCATTGGTTCGTCTCCTACCCTCCAGAGTTGGGGAAAACAAGCATGCTCCCTCCTCCATGTGATATTTGAAGATGGCTATCATATCTCCTCTCAGTCTCCTCTTTTCAAGGCTAAACATACTCAGCTCCTTCAACCATTCTTCATAAGGCTTGGTTTCCAGTCCCTTGATAATCTTGGTCACCCTCCTCTGCACATGTTCCAGCTTGTCAACATCCTTTTTAAATCGTGATGCCCAGAAATGGACACAGTATTCCAGGTGGGGTCTGATCATTGTATTTTTGTGGTGGAAAAGAGGTAGCCATGCCATTTGATGCTTATTTGTCATAGCAAGAATTGTATAGGTCTTTGTGGTGCCACCAGATTCATTTGCCGCATTCATGCAGGTGTTTTGTAGCTTACAACATTTGTATATGTATTTCCATTGGTTTTTCTTTATCATCTGTTGATAACTGGTTTATGTAGTATAATTAGATCACCATTAATTTATAAATTCCAGTAAACTGCAAAAGTATAAAGCTACGGGTGAAAATCCTAAAACATCGCAGAACTCATTTCATTTCATCTTTTGTATGGGAATAATTTTGAGTACATATAACTGAGCTTTAAGGGCATATGCATTCAGTGCCAATTTAGGGGGCTTAATGCAACCTTTAGAGATAGACTTGCTGTTTATTCTCTCACACAGGGATGCCACTATGCTGTGCTCTGACAGAATTAGCTGGTGAGGTTATTATCCTGCCCTTTCTCAGCTGGAGAAATTACTAGAATGTCCTCCCCAACATTTGGCCCACCAGGTATGGGTGATCTCCTGCTTAATTTCAGGAGTTTGCCTGAATCTGAAGAGAACCTCAGGCCAATAATGAAAAGGAAAGGCAAGCTTATTTTCAAGAAGGGCTTACAATTGTAGGGGACTTTAAAAAAATAATCTTTTTTTCTTTTAAAAAAAATTTCATTTAAAAAAAATGTTTTGCAATGGTGGAGCTCTGCAAACCATTCACCATCTGTAAATGGGATGACATATTGTGTGTGGTTGGTGAATGCATTCCATTGGACATTGTTTATTTGGGTGATGGGGTTGTCAATCAACTGACAGACCACAGTACATTCTGGTGACCTTTTCCACCCTGGTGCATCACAAGCTGTACAAGAATGTGGAAGATTAAGGCACAACTTCGAAAGGCTTCAAGAATGTTGTGGGTCAGTGGTTCTCAAACATTTTCCCCCACAGACCACTTGGAAATTGCTGAGGGTCTTTGTGGACTACTTAATTATTTTTCTGCCTGCTTTTGCAATTGCAATGCATTGTGTTACATGCTGGATGCAATGTAATTGCATGTTTATGGACACACTGTAGACCATCAAGCTAGTGGACCACTGATGGTCTGCAGACCACAATTTGGGACCTCCTGCTGTAGGCCATACTGTGGATGTGCCTGAAAATCAAACTCAGATTATGAATGGTAGTCATCATTGCACCATGTTGGTGGTGTCATATTTATGTGGCTGAAGCATGCTGACTTTGGTACTTTTGGTACTTTTGGATAGTGGAAGTTCAGGAAGGAATCTGAACAGATTTATTGGGCTACTTTTTCTGGGTGGAAAGTCAGTTTGAGAACCCATGCCTTATTCTGTTCTGCCGAATAATATGGAATTGTACAGATTCTGCAGTAGAGCACCACTGAGTTGTGATGTAAGGAACTGACAGCAAGGAATTGACAGCAAGGAACTGTCACAGGGAGGCATCAAGAAGGACCAAGCAACTGTGAAAAAGAAAAACAGTTTTCCCAGAAAAGTGACATGATTATGGCGTCTAAACGTTCTGAGGTTTGAAAGTGATTTTCAGTCCTTCGCTTTTGTCTGCATGTTTATGGTGATGGGATTCCAACACCTTGGTTTATTTGTAAAGTTTATAAACCTTCAGAGTTACCTATGAAATGTGTCAGAATAAAGGAGGCAGCCTATTTTTTTTAAACTGTTGTCTTGTTGCCTGTGGGGCCCCTGTGTTCCAGCACTGTCTACAATGTCAAAGAAGGAGGATAAACAGCTGTCACTTGTGTACTAGGAATGGATAAGTTGCACCTGCTGATCTTATAAAGTTGGGCTGAATACAACGAATAAATCTGTGAAGCAGTGGCACATGGGCACCAGCTGAAAGAAAACAGCTTCCATGTTGCGATGCTTCATGTGCTAGTCAGCATGGTTGTAAGTCCCTTACTGTGTCCATAAGTTCTATCATATGCTCTATCTGCACACTAGCAGATCGTGTGGGCTGCCTGGCACCTACAGCAAGCAGCTGTCAAACATTATTCCTGCTCCAGGGATTGCCGCCAAAGGTGCTTCCATATCGCCCTCCTTGTGTGATCCATAGGAAGATACAGGTGGCTCCATCCCCAATGTGGATTATCCAGTCCCGCCCCGTGGATGTTCATGATTAGTGTGGTTGCCCTAGGAGGGAGGGTCAGTGGTGGCCTGGCATTGGTCAAGGGCATCAAATGGGGTGCCTTTTCACCTGTACGGCACATGAAGGGGGATCATGCAAAGGCTGTTTCCTTTCAATCAACTTACAAGTGGAGTCTGCTCCAAAAGTATGTTTCCCTTGTGTAGTGGAAACTGGAATGGAATATTCCGTGATTTAGGGAAGGTAAGTGATTAAGTGATCTGGTGCAAATTTCTCCATTGCTAAAAGGAAGCGCTTTCCCTTCCATTTCCCCTACCCCCCTTGGGGAGAGGACAGGTATTTCTTCTGTTTATAAGCTGAAAAGCTTATATCATTATGATCAATAAAACTAGATAAGAACAGCTCAAGTTAAGCTGATTTAAAGTTCCTTGAGTACTGAGAATATATTTAACAATTATCCTACCAAACCAAACAGGCCACACCAGCTATGTATTCTATAACTGCCTAAGAGGTACATAGGAGTCCCTGCTTTTGCAGTCCCAGCAACACAAACATGAAACTTCTCGAGCCCCGGACTGGTCCACATCCATGGCTCATGGGCTGTGCAGACAACTTCGCTTAAAATGAAACCGCCAGATGAATATGGCCAATAAGAGGAAGAATGCTGCCATGTTAATTAAGGGAATCATAGGATAACCTATTACAAAACCACCTTTTATGCAACAAATATTTTGTTTAAAAGCTACTTATTTGCTTTAACTTAAAATGACTGATCTGCATTACTCTTGATACAGGAACACAGAGGTTAATAGTGAGAACCGCCTGTACACATGGCCTTCATTAACACCATATAATTATACCAAGATTCCTTCAGACAAGATTTTATCCAGATGAGTGGTCTTTCCTTGCTCTGAATGCCTGAATGAGCCTCGGAGTTATTTGGCACTTGTCATCAGCCAAGTCGTGCAAAGGAAATTTAATTATTTCAAAAAAAGCATGATAGAAATATTTGAGAATGTTACAATAACTGTGTGAGCTCTGAAGGAGAAAAGAAAAAAAATAAATACAAAGCTGAGACAGGTCCAGTGAAGAAGAACATCTTTCTTCAGAAAATTACAGCAAGGTTACCAATCTGTGAACACAGTCGTCAACTATCAGTCCCCTGCTGCAATGCTATTTTGAGAAAGTTTAAAGTGGTTCAGGAAACATTCACAGTGTCCTCCTCTCCATAAATTAACTTAAACATTTTTGCTGTTATCACTCTTGTCCTGAGGCATTTTTTGACATAGTTTCTATCAAGGCCAGGAACAAGACATATTGCATCGTGAGATGAACCTCTGGCATACAGTCCATGGCATGCAGAGAAGCTTCAGCACTCGACTTGTGAAAGGCCTTTCAGATACCTCTCCACAGACCACAGAGTCCCAGCTTTAAGAAAAAGTGAGCGTTTTGGATGTGGTTTCAAACACAAGCTCAGTTGTGGTTTCACTTTCCCTGATTGGCTATCAGCTATTTGGTTGCTTCCCCACGCCCCACCTTCCCTGGCTGCTGCTGTTCTCAATGCTATGATTTGGCACTGGAGCATGAACCTTCTAATATTGGCAGTGGCTTTGGTAGGTAAAGGTAAAAGGACCCCTGACCATTAGGTCCAGTTGTGGATGACTCTAGGGTTGCGCACTCATCTCGCTCTATAGGCCGAGGAAGCCGGCGTTTGTCCACAGACAGTCATGTAGCCAGCTTGACTAAGCTGCTTCTGGCGAATCAGAGCAGCGCACGGAAACGCCGTTTACCTTCCTACTGGAGTGGTACCTATTTATCTACTTGCACTTTGACGTGCTTTCAAACTGCTAGGTGGGCAGGAGCTGGGACAGAGCAACGGGAGCTCACCCCGTCATGGGGATTCAAACCGCTGACCTTCTGATCAGCAAGTCCTAGGCTCAGTGGTTTAGACCACACCACCACGCATGTTCCAGTGGCTTTGGTAGGCTGCCATAATTCTGTTGGGGAAATGGCTATAAAAAGTGCAACATATCAAAAGTTTTAATGGCCTGAAATACATTAGCATTTTAGGATATTTATTCTTCAGGAACAATAATTTTTTTTGCATACCTTTTATAGTAATGTTGTTGTTGTTTAGTCGTTTAGTCGTGTCCGACTCTTTGTGACCCCATGGACCAGAGCACGCCAGACACTTCTGTCTTCCACTGCATCCCGCAGTTTGGTCAGACTCATGTTGGTAGCTTCAAGAACACTGTCCAACCATCTCGTCCTCTGTCGTCCCCTTCTCCTTGTGCCCTCCATCTTTCCCAACATCAGGGTCTTTTCCAGGGACTCTTCTCTTCTTATGAGGTGGCCAAAGCATTGGACCCTCAGCTTCAGGATCTGTCCTTCCAGTGAGTAGTCAGGCCTGATGGATAGGTGTGATTTTCTTGTGGTCCATGGGACTCTCAAGAGTCTCCTGCAGCACCATAATTCAAAAGCATCTATTCTTTGGTGATCAGTCTTCTTTATGGTCCAGCTCTCACTTCCAAAGATCACTACTGGGAAAACAATAGCTTTAACTACAGACCTTTGTTGGCGAGGTGATGACTCTGCTTTTTTAAGATGCTGTCTAGGTTTGTCATTGTTTTCTCTCAAGAAGCAGGCGTCTTTTAATTTCGTGACTGCTGTCACCATCTGCAGTGATCATGGAACCCAAGAATGTAAAATTTCTCACTGCCTCCATTTCTTCCCCTTCTATTTGCCAGGAGGAGTATAATTGTTTAATTGCACATGGAAATGAAGAATGCTTATGTTTATGTTGGTAAGGGTTTAACATTGGAAAATTCCATTTGAGTATAATAAGCTAGAAAGGGCTCTCTAAGCCTCTAACTGAGTTGATAAATTGTTCCCTCCTCACAGAGGGCATGTGTTGTGGTGAGTTCAATGTGACTGAACCTCTAAGGTTGTGGGTGGGTCGTTTGGATAGCCGCAACACCCTATTGGAGGTCCCTCGCTGCTGGGTGGAATTTGGCCAATGGGAAGAAGAAAATGGCCAAAAGGGTGAGCTTCCTCTTTTCACTCATGCATTGGAAACTCAGCCACCTCTCCATATATTTAGGATTGTTTTTTATATATATAACGATTGACCTTGCTATGCCGTCGTGTGTCAATCCCTATGTAAAGGGTATTCCGTTAAAGGAATCCAAGGACTCTAATTACTGCCCAGTCAGCCTGACATCAATACCAGGAAAGATTCTAGAGCAGATCATTAAGCAAACGGTCTGTGAGCACCTAGAAAGGAACACTGTGATCACTACAAGTCAGCATGGGTTTCTGAAAAATAAGTCATGTCAGACCAATCTGATCTCATTTTTTGACAGAATTACAAGCCTGGTAGATGAAGGGAATGTAGCCTATCTTGATTTCAGCAAGGCCTTTGACAAGGTGCCCCATGATATTCTTGTAAAGAAGCTGGTAAAATGTGGGCTAGACCATGCTACTATTCAGTGGATTTGTAACTGGCTGACTGACCGAACCCAAAGAGTGCTCATCAATGGCTCCTCTTCATCCTGGAGAGAAGTGACTAGTGGGGTGCCACAGGGTTCTGTCTTGGGCCCAGTCTTATTCAACATCTTTATCAATGACTTGGATGATGGGCTTGAGGGCATCCTGATCAAGTTTGCAGATGACACCAAATTGCAGATGACACCAAATTGGGAGGGGTGGCTAATACCCCAGAGGACAGGATCACACTTCAAAATGACCTTAACAGATTAGAGAACTGGGCCAAAGCAAACAAGATGAATTTTAACAGGGAGAAATGTAAAGTGGCTTGACAGCAGTACATGTGAAAAGGATCTAGGAGTCTTGGTAGACCATAAACTTGACATGAGTCAACAGTGTGATGCAGCAGCTAAAAAAGCCAATGCAATTCTGGGCTGCATCAATAGGAGTATAGCATCTAGATCAAGGGAAGTAATAGTACCACTGTATTCCGCTCTGGTCAGACCTCACTTGGAATACTGTGTCCAGTTCTTGGCACCACAGTTCAAGAAGGATACTGACAAGCTGGAACGTGTCCAGAGGAGGGCAACCAAAATGGTCCAAGGCCTGGAAACGATGCCTTATGAGGAACGGCTTAGGGAGCTGGGTATGTTTAGCCTGGAGAAGAGAAGGTTAAGGGGTGATATGATAGCCATGTTCAAATATATAAAAGGATGTCATATAGAGGAGGGAGAAAGGTTGTTTCCTGCTGCTCCAGAGAAGCGGACACGGGGCAATGGATTCAAACTACAAGAAAGAAGATTCCACCTAAACATTAGGAAGAACTTCCTGACAGTAAGAGCTGTTTGACAGTGGAATTTGCTGCCAAGGAGTGTGGTGGAGTCTCCTTCTTTGGAGGTCTTTAAGCGGAGGCTTGACAGCCATCTGTCAGGAATGCCTTGATGGTGTTTCCTGCTTGGCAGGGGGTTGGACTCGATGGCCCTTGTCGTCTCTTCCAACTCTAGGATTCTATGATTCTAATTGGTTTGGTCAACCCCTTGTAGGGGGTTGTCCCTGTGCCTGAGTCCCGGGGAGCATGGGAGTAGGGAGCTAGTTGAACCAGAGACTATGCAACCACTCACTTATATGTAATTAATAAAGAAGAAGAAGAAGAAGAAGAAGAAGAAGAAGAAGAAGAAGAAGAAGAAGAAGAAGAGTTTGGATTTGATATCCTGCTTTATCACTACCCGAAGGAGTCTCAAAGCGGCTAACATTCTCCTTCCCCAGATTACGAGTCTACCACTCTTAACCACTACACCACACTGGCTCTCTAAAGTTGTGGGGGAGGTCTCGGGATCTGAACACGCAATTAACTGTTGTTCTCTACTAGCCCTCACACAAGTGTTTAACCTTAGATCATGTAATTAAGGTATTAAATTGCAAATTCACCATCTTGAAGGGCGTTGCCTGTTAGTCTTTCTCTGGACGCCACAGAGAACAAAAGGATGTGACATGCCTCTCCAGGAGCTGCAAAGCCTTAGGCTGGATGGAGACTAATGTAAGCTATGGGAGAGACAGAGACTTGATTTCAGCTCTGATTGTAATTATGCTTTATATTTAAGAAGAACCTGTGCTTGAATATGCATATGCTTTATACAAATTTCTGGGTGTAGCATTGAAGTTTTGTACCTGTTTTTGAAGAAGTTCTGGTTAGTAAAGCTTTGAAGAATACTTATGGATCTGGACAATTTTTATTCCAAAAGGAATAATTATTTTATGCATCCAATTGCTTTGTGCTGTGCCATATTAATATCTGCAATAGTTTTTCATTGCATCAGCTTCCTTTACAACTATACACCTTTTCATGGGGCACAATAATGATGGGAAGGTAGAGACGGAACATACAGCTGTATCTGTAGATGAGTTGGATAAAGATAGCATAGCTATGAAGGCTGTAGCACATAGGAACTACTGGAGCCTCTCTGGGTCAAGTGGCATGAGGTGTCCAGTGTCCGGGGGGGTCCACTTTCATTTGGGGGGAGGGTGTCTGGAAGAATCTCAGGGGTGATGCTGTGTTAGCTTGTGGGGACCAGGGGCCAGGTTGGAAAAGTACAACAGGGAAGGTAATTCCATACCCTCTGAAAGTTTCTAAGGCCTGTTGATGAGGTAGTCATTCACATTTACCTGTTTATTTCATTCCATCCTCTCTTACAGTCCACCTCTGCTTCTCCCTCCCCTCCTCTTTACTTCTAGATTTATTTACTTTACTTTACTTTTTACTTCTAGATTTATTTACTTTACTTCTAGATTGAAAGTTATTGATTTAAATTCTCTCACTCAAATTATTCTGTTAAATAAAATTTGTTCTGTAGGCCATTTTCTGATAGGTGGCATAAGTTCCAGGTACTGTTCATCTTGTAGCAAACCCTTCGTCCTTTAAACACACTCACTCAACAACATCTCCTATTGTTTCCCTCACTCCATTGTGTATCTGTTTATTCATTCATTCCATTTACAGACTACCCTTAATTTCAGCGTGGTTCACAATACATCATAAAAACAATAAAATGCAATTAATATCAACAACTCCACTCCTTTACCAGCTAATTATTTCTGCAGCAGACTTGGGCAGGTCTGCCAATTACTACTCATTATAATTGTTTGGAATGTTGCTATTAAATCTGAAACACATTGAGCCATCCTAATGCAGTTGTCCCTGAGTTGTCCAAAATGCCTGCAGCATCAAAAAATGCTAGTACTATGGTAGTGGCAGATTCCTGACACTTTGCTCCAACATTCTCCCAAGCAGGATGCAGGGTATCCTTCCCTGTGGCTACAAAGCGAGGCAGCCACAGGCACAGGATAACACCAGGGCTTTTGATGGGCCGGGGAGGTGGCCCTGTATAGATCTCACGCCAGCTGTAATAACTAGGGTGACTCGGATTACTTGAACAGCCCAGGGTCCACATCCTGGTCACATTTGCATCTTGGATCAGCCTCGGACAACCTAAACTTCCATCATGGATTGCAGTGCAGGATTACTACCGTATTTTAGTGACTAGCTGGTTATCTATTCGTCCCCTGCCCATCCACCTCCGATTCTTTTCCTTTTTTTCTTCTTTTCTGCTTGTTTCTTTTTAGATTATATATTAAAAGTATTTCCTTTATTCTGCTATAGTTTGCATTGGGTATGAACATTTGTATATCTTTGGATATGTATCAATAAAAATAGATGAAAGAGAGAGAGAAGAGAGAGGGGGGGGAGGGAGACTAAGCTACAAATTTCCCTGTTGGTCCTAACTGGCAGTGCCTACGAGAAAATGGCCAACCCTTTTCTGGCCGAGCAAGCAGCGCACTGAATGCGTGTGAAAACAGATGTTTCCAAAGTGCATAACTGGGCATGGACAGTGGCGGAGCTTCATGCTCTGACACCAGGGGGGGCGGAGAGCAGGCAGGGGCAGGGCTGGTGTGTGTCCCAGGGGTGTGGCAAGCTGCCCACAGGGGCGAGATGCATGTCCTGGGGGCGTGGCATGCCGCCTGTGGGGGCATTGCGCCCAGCATGGGGGGGGGCAACCACGATGGAACCCCACCGGGATTGCGCTGCCGGGGGCGGTGCGCCCCCCCCACTCCTCTTCCTCTGCCAGTGGGTGTGGACATTAAAAAATTAAATGACAAATTTGGAGGTTGTGGGGAGAGTCACCTGCATTGGTGATAATGCTGATCATCATTCAAGGGGCGGCATGATCAGTTCGTTCCTTTCTCTCCTGCTGCAAAACAGACCATCATCCCAATTGCTGCTAAGATGACCAGGCTAGTGCATCCAGCAGTCTCTTGTAGGAATCCTCAATCAGTGCAAAGGTCTCATAGGGTAGTTGTGAATGTCAGCCTTGGTATATGATAGGCTTCTGGGCTATTATCTGAATTATATCTACTACTTATCCTCATGTACCTTGAAATAAAGATGTTTCTTGTCACAAATAAAGCTGCCAAAACCCCCAAAATACATGACTGCATTGGGGAGGCTAGAGGTGCCTCTTCACATCAGGAGATGCAATGCTTGAAAACAGAGTGGAAACTGAACTATTGCCATGGCTACGAGTTCAATTATTAGCATCCAGATTGAGAGTTCACACTAAAATCCAATTATCAATGATTTAGCAGTGAACATTTAAAAACAGCTCTCTATAAATAGCATCTCGACGAACAGTGATTTCAAAATAACATTAAATAGTAGGAGTAAAGAAATAATAGCAACAACAGCTATATGTAAGTTATATGAAAATTAAGGCTGAGGCACACTTTGAAAAACAAAATTAAGAAGCTTTTAGAGTTCACTGCAAAGGGGGGGGGAGTAGAAAAGCACAGATTGCAACATGTGTGCTAAAAACCCACTAAACCCCCCCCCCCCAGCAAACAGTGCTTGGAGAATTTGCATCTGAATAACAAGTCTGAGACATGATTCACTTCATAACCACACATCAGGTGAAGGACAGTATGCAGTTCCAACAGAACAATCCAGCCACCTTGATCTTCTCCAAGACCACTTCTGCAAGGTGCTCTGAGGATGCACCAAGGCACATCAAAGAGAGCAGGGATAGGCCCCCCTTCTCTCTTCCCATGCCCCCAGGACTGGCCCATCCATGAGACCGGGGAGGTGGCTGCCTCAGGCAGTAGATCCTGATGTAGAGCTTTATTCCTTCCTTGGCTGTGTTGCGCGCCGAGGTCCCCAACCACCCCTCAGAATAACTCACACCACAGACAGTAATTTAGGTTTTGGTTTTTGGCATAATTTTGGCCACAACTTTATTAAAATATCTAATATGTGAGTGGTTGCATAAGCATTGGTTTAGACTATCTGTCCCACTGGGGACAGAACTGACGACCGTCAGTAAAGGGAAAACACTTTGGGGAGAGAATAGGAGCTGGGGGTCTGACCCTCGCCTCTCCCCAAATGCTCCCAGGAGCTCTTGCGTGGGGGATACAGACAAAAGCATGGTGAGCCCCTGGATTCCATTAATGGAATTCCCTGCACAGCAGCAGCAGCATTGGAGGGGCAGGCACAGCCAATCTTTACCCCTCCGGTGACGAACACAAAAAACAATGCCTAACCGCCATCCTTACAAGTTGTGACTAACTGCTACGCAGTAGGCGAAAACCAGAAGGCACTAGCCAATCAGCCAACTGAAAAAATTCCTACCAGGCCCCTGCCTCAAAAGCAGATGACCCCATGACAGACATAGCAAGGTCAAAGCAGAGGCCTAATAATAGGGAGCGGGGAAGGGAGGGTGATCTGTTGCACACAGCAAAGAGGAATATTGCAGGGCGTGCCAAGCATTCTAAACCCACTGGGCTGTCCATCAACACATTGCAACATAGAAATCTCCCCCACAACACCAAGGACCCATCTGTACGCTCCTGCCCAACTCTGGAGGGGTGACTTGCTGCCCCCCCCCCCCGCAACACGTGCTCTCCATGAAGGAGAACACGCTGCCCGGTGCTGCTTCTACCAACAGCTTCAAAGTAATTAAAGGGATGGGGCAAGGTTGGCGAGGGGGAGCAGAGTGCTGGGAGAGAAGGTGTTTGTGGGGGGGAGCATTTTCTGAGACAATCCAGGGAAGGCTGGGATAGCCTGCTCATTTCTACAATCAATAAGGCTAATAAATAGTTGCATCCCTTCATAACTGTTAAAATGCATGGTTCTGGAGAAATATGCAATAGTACATAACCTATAAGCAGCCATTTTGTAGGCTAGCAGAGCATGTCAAGCACATTCAGTGAGAGAGAAATTCAACCTTATTGCTAAATATGAAACACATCCAAATAAAAGTGGAACCCTGAAGTAAAAATAAGGCAAAAGAAGGGTAAAACAAACATCATCTTAAAGCAAACAATTTTTTCTATTGTCTGCAGTGGGGATTTGGAGTAGTTTCCAGTAAGGCTATGCAAGCCAATTTGGATCGGGCCAATCTGTGCCCCAAACACGTATAAAAATTTGGAAATCTGAATCTTCGGTCCTCCCAGTAATTTCCCACAAAATTCCCAGAGGTCTCTCAAACTTTCTTCACAGGTTCTAAAAAAGTATCTCCAGATGCATTTTCAGTTTCTACATTTGTGGCAACTCTTGTCTTAAACAAGTTGAGTTCAAACTGGGTGATCATGATGCTCTTTCATATTTTCCCCTACCAGCAACAACAAAACAGCACATTGTTCCAGCTTTCAAAAGATGTCTCAATCAATTTAGTACATAATTTTGATTTCATTTGGTCCTAGAACTAGTAATTTATTTGCTTGGCACTGTTTGTGATGCTGAGGTAAAACTTAATGAACATGGTGGGGTTGTTTTCCATTATACTGTTAGTCCCATAATTTATTAAGCTTGCTGTGTCAATTCTCAACTGGTAGTATTATTAGTCATCGTCCTTCAAATGTTTAGTATGTAGACAGGTTTGTACTTCTATTAATTGTGTGTGTGTGTGTGTTGTGAGTTTTTTGGGGGTGGGTAGGCTTTATGTCTCAGCCCCCTTCTAAGTCTCATTCATTGTGTTTCCATTGCTGTCTTATTGCCTTAGAGCAACCAGGGCACGACCCTATCAAGTTAAATTTCCATTTTATTTATTTTGTAATGTTTTTCCCCAAATTCCAAAGACATCCCAGCTGAGCCCAATGGGGGAGATGCACCAGGGCATCTCTGACTGAACCAGGAATGCAGGAGATAAGCAGAGCCAGACCAGTCTGGTGATGCAGTTCCTCAGAAATTCCACCAGGGGGCTGGAGCCTCTCTCTGATTGGCTACCAAGACAGACAGTCAGAGATGGGTGGAGCCAGCATGGAGCCATTTCTGAGGGAGAGAGTTGGAGAGGGAGAGGGATGGAGAGAGAGCAGGAGGGAGAGAGGGAGACTTAGAGAGTGTTGGTCCTGGTCTCTCTGTGTGTGA
Organism: Lacerta agilis; assembly: GCF_009819535.1. Lineage (NCBI taxonomy): Eukaryota > Metazoa > Chordata > Lepidosauria > Squamata > Lacertidae > Lacerta > Lacerta agilis. The sequence continues at coordinate 99,464,340 of NC_046315.1, read as the reverse complement.
CATCCACTCTGAGGGAAAGGAGTCTCCTGAGCTTAGACTGGAAGACAAAGTGTGGCATCTTGGGAGAGTATTCAGACAGGAGTGAACTGGAGGGCTGAGTTTGAGCAGGAGATTAGAAGCTGTGAGATAAAGTCTCCATGGGTCTCCTTCTAGCCATAGGGGAGAGATCTTCTAGCTAGAGAACACTCCCAAGCCAGTTAAGAGGGGTGAGGTGATTTCCTGGGTCTGTTATACTGCCAGAAGTACCTCAGGAGTGTCATTGACAGAAGGCTGGGGATCTGACAGAAAGTTCCACCTTGCTTAAGGACCAAAGTATTAAGCTGTAACACCTATGCAAAAACTAAGCTAAGGAGCTGAAGTGAAGTAACTGGAAATAAGCTGAGCATTGACAATCTAGGCTAGAAACCTGTAACATGTAACTGAAGCATAATAACTGAATTAAGCAACTGAAGTTTACTACCTTGTTTAGAAGCCTGTAAGATCCATTCAATTTAGATTATTAACAAGTTAACTGTTTCCAGAAAGAACAATACCTCCTGATACATCCTTTGTTTTATCCACGTTGTTCTATAATAAATGTTTCTTATTTGTTCAACTTTTGCTTGAGTCTCCAAGTATCTAAGATTTCCCTCACACAAAATCCAAAAATATGACCTGCGGTGGTTAAAAATATATATTTATAGGAGTCATACTGAGGTGGAGGTTTGCTGCAACAGCATATCCCAACTGTTCTGGGAACCTCAAGAATCAGCTGGTGATCCACTGGATCCTAACCCTGCTTGTCTTCTTGTATCTTGATGTCCTTAACCCTTAAGTGCATTTAATTGGTCAGTTTTGATACACCAAATTTTGTGTCACATTCTGTCTATAGAACCTCATCAATTTATACTAGATTTGTTGCCAGAAAAGAAAATTTAAAATTCAGTTTCTGAATCCTAGTCTGAATTCCATCCCACCATTTTTAATCACATTTGTATAGATAACATACAGTCAATAATCAAGCAACAGTAATATTGTCAATATTGAAGGAATACTAGTGCAAACCAAACCACCTATTGAATAATAGACTTGCCATAGAAAATCTGCTTTGACAGAACGGGAAATTAGATTTTTTTTTGCCCGCAGATTTTGCTTATGTTTAATGTGGGCTGTATGTACAATTTCAAGCTCTGCTCTCCACCTCCTCCCTGGTCTGTTTCCCGCCAAATACTTATAAAGGATTAAACAGAAGAGAGTACATTTCTCCAGGATACTGTAATTGAAGACTACAGGTAGGTAGTAGCCATGTTGGTCTGCCATAGTCAATAAACAAACAAATAAATGAATAAATTTCCTTTTAGTAGCACCTTAGAGACTGCGATGGTACCTCTCTCAAATTCCCCGTTACTATTTATTTTTCTGCGGTGGCGTGCCGTGTACTCTTACACGCCCACCCCCACCTGCACTTTGAGGTCCGTCTAAACTGCCATTGAGAGAAGGGGAGTGGGCGGAGGGAGAGTGGTGACTGGAAGGTAGAGGGCGTGGGGGCCACGATAGTGGTGGTTAGGTCACCACTCTCCCTCCGCCCACTCCCCTTCTCTCAACGGCTGCTCCCTTCTTTTTAAAGTGCGGAATGTCCCGCCTCCCAACAGCAAACTGTCATTCTAACGGAGTGCAACTTAACCCTTAACTCCCTGGGGATACTCCAAAGCCCTTAACCTAGGACCCATCCGTTACAGAGACCAACTAAGTTTGTTCTTGGTATGAGCTTTCGTGTGCATGCACACTTCTTCAGATACACTACAGTGGTACCTCGGCTTACACACGCTTCAGGTTGCAGACTCCGCTAACCCAGAAATAACGCTTCAGGTGAAGAACTTTGCTTCAGGATAAGAACAGAAATCATGCTCTGGTGGCGCAGTGGCAGCGGGAGGCCCCATTGGCTAAAGTGGTGCTTCAGGTTAAGAACAGTTTCAGGTTAAGAGCGGACCTCCAGAATGAATTAAGTACTTAACCCAAGGTACCACTGTACTGTAGTTGAAGGCTGTTATAAAAATAAGGTAGGCAACTATACTGAATCTAAAGTTAGTCCTAAAGTGATTGATTAGCTTTTGGCATGGTGTGCATTTTGCAATGTGCAATTATGTGAAGTATACTGTATGGTGTCATATTATGCTAGAAATAATCACCAAGAACAGGAACATATACATTCATTAGAAATGGCCAGGCATATAAAATACTCCATGTGATTTCCTAATGAGTAATTTAGATTCTGAGTAGGGTATCTATTTTCATGAACCTTTCTTGCAGTCAAATGTTAAGGAGCTGATGTTCTTCTCCAAATGGCTTGCTAAGTCTTTAGGTCACTGTTCTAATAACTTTGCAAGATTTATATAGTTGTAAGCGAATCCATGGGAACATTAGTAGCTGTACACTTCATTTCAAAGCAGAGCCGACTTTCTGAATGTCTCTTAATGCCCCAGGGACCACAGCCAGGCTTGGGGAGAGGCGGGTGTATTCTGCGGGAAATAATAAATGAATGAGGGGAGTTTCCTTCTCAAGGGGCATTGGCAGGATGTTGGCCCACAGTTTCTAGTCTTTCTTTATTTTTATATCATGGATAGCTTTAAATGAGTACAACATGTTAAGCAGTACAGTAAGCAAAGGAATGATTCTCACAATATGAGATTGAGTCTAAACATTTCTACCTTCATAGCCAAAGGGAAGGCCCAGGGCAAAAGGTACCAGCCATATTTCACTTATAGGAAAATGCAAAGTAAATTTGGGTGTTTCCCCTCAGGTAAAACATGCAGAATTTGGGAGAAAGCCAAAATAATTTCAACAGGCAAGCTACATTTATTGAGAGTGTTTTGCACATCTCTCCATCCTGTGGAACACCCTCCCATCAGATGTCAAGGAAATAAACAACTATCTGACTTAAATCTGAAGACATCTGAAGGCAGCCCTGCTTAGGGAAGTTTTTAATGTTTGATTTTTATTCTCTTTAATATTCTGTTGGGAGCCTCCCGGAGTGGCTGGGGAAACCCAGCCAGATGGGTGGGGTATAAATAAATAAATAAATAAATAAATAAATAAATAAATAACAATAATAATAATTCACATTTATTCTTAGGGACTCTGGCACACTGTCTCTTACTGTATAGTTTGGATTTTGTTGAATATTAATATATTTTATTTCAGCTCATTTAATCTAATCTGTAAATCACATCCAGCGTAGATTAGGTAGGCCTCACACAATTTCTCTTTTTATTTATTGGCATAAATAATTTTGGTAGTGAACAGTAGTGACAACCTTATAATGTAAGATATTATTAAATACAGTCATACTAGTATACAATGTTACTATAAATACTGCAGAAACAATGTCTATAAAAGCTATGCATTTATTATAATATGCTGCAAGATAAATAAAGTATTTCAGCAGTGAACATAACACAGTGTTACCTCTGTTTTTGAACATCTCCATTGATGAACATTTCGGTTTTCAAACGCCGGAAGTAAATGCTTTGGTTTTTGAACATGCCTCAGAAGTCAAACAGGAAATGCGGCTTCTGTATTGAGTTTTCAGTTTCCAAGCATTTCAGAACCTCAAACAGTCTTCCAGAATGGATTACATTCGAAAACCGAGGTACCACTGTATATCCATAAAACAGCAAAAAAAATATACATAGTCAGTATCTCAACAGTGATACACAATAACCAGCAGTTGAGCCCAAAAGTGCCCTGTGATCTTCATATGAGGGCGGCATAGAAATTTAATGATGATGATAATATAATGATGTTATACAGTGGTACCTCGGTTTTCAAACATAATCCGTTCTGGAAGACTGTTCGAGTTCCAAAACGATCGAAAACCGAAAACTCAAAATGGAAATCTCAATACTGAAGCCGCGTTTCCTGTTCAACTTCCAAGGCGTGTTTGAAAACCGAAGCATTCATTTCTGGGTTTACGGCATTCAAAAACTGAAACGTTCGTCAATGGAGACGCTCGAAAACTGAGGTACCACTGTAATGCCACATCAGCTGGAATGGATTCCACAGCACCAGGTTAGTTGTGGCATTGGACTCCTCAACAGAAACTGTGCTATCAAACTCTTTCTGGAGTCAAGTGACTTTGTGCTTAAAGCACAAATCAAAATGGTAGCAAAGGACCTCAAAGACCACCAGAGGTCCATTCGCCACAACATGTGTAATCAGCCTTTGGACCACTTGGGAAAGCTCTGCTGGGTCAGTCTTCTTTGCTGCTTGCTCTGCCATACAGTCGGCATGATTGTGTTGTCTAACTAATGTTCATTCAGCTTCAGAATGAGACTTGCACCATATGAAACCTAGTTGTCACATGGGCTCTATGATCTCTAGCTTCTTAAAGTTCTAAGTGACTGACAGGTTTGCATGGTGCTTGAGGTTGAATGTGCTGACAGCTTGCTTTGTCTCATTGTTCCACAGTGAGACCAAAACCATATGAGATTACCTGGTTCATTCTGCTGGAAAATGCCCCAAAGCATTCAGGAATTCTTTGGATTGCATGCGCCTCGTAAGACAGAGCATCCTCAATCGCTGTAAAGAGAAACTACAACCAGAAGTCCAAACTCTACCAAGAGGTAGTCTGACCAAGACAAAGGCACTGTGGACTCCTCCTACTTCCACACCACCATTCTCACCAGTGGGTGGAAAAATAAAACCAAACACTGAAGGTGTGCTCTGCCAACATCTTGTGAAAACCCCATTGTAGCCATAGAGGGCAGGAAATCCAGAACTGGACTCCATGTGAAAGTTGAGATTGCCTAGATTGGAACAATTGCTCTTGGTTCTTCCAAAATCATAGCAGACCACCTCAGCCAGCTCAGTCAGGATACTCTGGAAGTATTCCTAGATCGTTTCTATGGCCAATCACCAGATTCAGACCCTCTACGCCAGCTTTGAGTGCAGGAGGTTTCATGAAATGGTAATCAGATGGAGTACCACTTCAGTCTTGCGGCCCTAGCACAGCGCTGCACCAAGGATGCTGGTGGGCACAGCAGAGTCAGGCCTGGCCCCTCCAGCTCACCTGCCCACATCTCAGCAGGGCATGCCAGGTCTTCTTTATCCTTCACAGTTAAATCATGAATGACTGCAGCCTTATTATGACCCAGCCTGGCCTTTAGTAGCAGCACATAATGTCAGAGGGCTAGTAGAACAAGCAGCTATGGGGGGGGGGGGGGTTGGTGAGAATAAGGGGACAGTGAGCAAGCACCTATTCTGCCTGCTCTGGTGACACATCCTGCCCCAAGCACCATATATTCCTTGCCCTAGCGTCCTTGGGATGGCAGCAGCTCTCTCACATTCCTCCCCACAACCTGACTATCCAGACCCACGTTCTCTCAACCAAGCAACAAGTTAAGAGCCACAAGTGTACTGTCATTCCTTCCAAGTACAAATGGAAATCAAGAAGGAAATAAAAACTTAACAACACATTAAAGCAGCTGAAATATAACAGCCCACAGAGACCAGACAGTGAAACTGGGCATGCATTTTGTACTGCTTTCCAGAAACCTGGCACAGGGGTTCCATTACTATAGGAAAGATAAACGAAGTTCTTTCAATAGAATATGTTAATATAAACTGCAGGAATTTTAAAGAAATGTAGCAGCTAAAACCCCATTGCTTGCCTTCCGTGTCTCAAGTGATGGTTCAGCCGTGACCCCTGCTCTGCCGCACACTTTGTTCTTCCCAGGAGGTGGTGCTGGAAGCAACATGTACTAAGGCTGCCTGCAGAACTTCACCAGCCATGAGCCACGGCTCTTAATTACGGCTGCTTCTTACACTGATATCAAAGATGTTATAGTTTTCTAAAGGGATAAAATAGATTGACATGGCTTCCAGGAGGCTGTGTTATTATTTGAGTGAGAATTTTAAAAGGTCTATATATCTGACAGTTTGAGCATATATCTGTGCTCTCACATGGTCAGAACCTATACTGAATCTTCTTGAAGTTGTGGAGGAGGAAGGGGCTTTTTGTTTCGTTCTAGTGCTTTGCATCCCCCTCCAAACTCCGTAGTTAGATTTATGTATGCACTACATTCATATAAAACTGCCCATTAACAGTGTTCTCTTGGCAGCTAACAACTTAAAAGGATAAAATGCAATGTCACAAAACAACCATCTCCAGTACCCATGTAGATTGAATACAACCTCTTTTGTTTTTCTTTAAAAAAATCAATTTCAAAAATCATTTTCATAAAGAAAACAAATAAAAACAAATATTAAAATACATAAAAAACTACAGAAGGTGAAAAACAAGGATTCAACTGGCTGACTGACCGAACCCAAAGGGTGCTCATCAATGGCTCCTCTTCATCCTGGAGAGAAGTGACTAGTGGGGTGCCACAGGTGGATGATGGGCTTGAGGGCATCCTGATCAAGTTTGCAGATGACACCAAATTGGGAGGGGTGGCTAATACCCCAGAGGACAGGATCACACTTCAAAATGACCTTAACAGATTAGACAACTGGGCCAAAGCAAACAAGATGAATTTTAACAAGGAGAAATGTAATAGGGATATATGTAAAGTACTACACTTGGGCAAAAAAAAAGAAATGAAAGGCACAAATACAGGATGGGTGACACCTGGCTTGACAGCAGTACATGTGAAAAGGATCTAGGAGTCTTGGTAGACCATAAACTTGACACGAATCAACAGTGTGATGCAGCAGCTAAAAAAGCCAATGCAATTCTGGGCTGCATCAATAGGAGTATAGCATCTAGATCAAGGGAGGTAATAGTACCACTGTATTCCGCTCTGGTCAGACCTCACCTGGAATACTGTGTCCAGTTCTGGGCACCACAGTTCAAGAAGGATACTGACAAGCTGGAACGTGTCCAGAGGAGGGCAACCAAAATGGTCCAAGGCCTGGAAACGATGCCTTATGAGGAACGGCTTAGGGAACTGGGTATGTTTAGCCTGGAGAAGAGAAGGTTAAGGGGTGACGTGATAGCCATGTTCAAATATATAAAAGGATGTAATGTAGAGGAGGGAGAAAGGTTGTTTTCTGCTGCTCCAGAGAAGCGGACACGGAGCAATGGATTCAAACTACAAGAAAGAAGATTCCACCTAAACATTAGGAAGAACTTCCTGACAGTGAGAGCTGTCCGACAGTGGGATTTGCTGCCAAGGAGAGGTGTGGAGTCTCCTTCTTTGGAGGTCTTTAAGCGGAGGCTTGACAGCCATGTCAGGAATGCTTTGACGGTGTTTCCTGTTTGGCAGGGAGTTGGACTGGATGGCCCTTGGGGTCTCTTCCCACTCTATGATTCTATGATTCTACTAGCTGACCCGGCCACGCGTTGCTGTGGCTCATTTTGTGAAATGGCAAAGGAAGATGTAAAAGAGAAAGTGCATGCCTCCCCACAGCTTATCCTGTTGAACTCCCACCTGCCTCCTCTCCGTATTTCCCATTTTCGCTTGCCTCCCCACAGCTTCTCCCGTTGAACTTCCGCCTGCCTCCTCTCCGTATTCCCTGTTTTTGCCTTCCTCCCCACAGCTTCTCCCGTTGAACTCTTGCCTGGCACCTCTCTGTCTCCCCCCCCCCCACTTTTGCGTTGCTGTGGGGTTTTTTGTTTTTGTTTTTGTTTTTGCTTTTTAAAGTTCTCCAGAGTATTCTGGAAGCTCCTGTTTTCATTCTTCCCTGTCCCTTTACAGCAGGAGTCAGCAACCTTTTTCAGCCGTGGGCCGGTCCACTTTCCCTCAGACCATGTGGTGGGCCGGACTATATTTTTTTTTGGGGGGGGGGGATGAACTAATTCCTATGCCCCACAAATAACCAGAGGTGCATTGTACATAAAAGAACACATTCTACTCATGTAAAAACACCAGGCATGCGAAGCTGCGGCGGCCATTTTAGGTTAGGGCACTGGAGCCTTAAAGAGCATTCTCCCCCACCCCAGTCCCAAAATTACCCAGTCCCAAAATCACACACCCCAGCGACACAATCCCCTCAGAGCTGGTCTTACTCAGTGCGACCTCTCAGGCATGCCTCCTGCTCCCGTGTTTTTTTTCCTCGCCCCACAAATAACCCAGAGATGCATTTTACATGCGAAGCTGCGGCGGCCATTTTAGGTTAGGGCACTGGAGCCTTAAAGAGCATTCTCCCCCACCCCAGTCCCAAAATTACCCAGTCCCAAAATCACGCACCCCAGCGACACAATCCCCTCAGAGCTGGTCTTACTCAGTGCGACCTCTCAGGCATGCCTCCTGCTCCGTGTTTTTTTTTTCCTCAGCACATGCGAAGCTGCGGTGGCCATTTTAGGTGAGGGCAAAGGCATTTTTGCTCTGGCCAGGTCTGATGACATCAGCAGGCAATCCGCCTTTCTTTTGGATGCTGTTGGAGTCTTCATTCCTTTTGCTGATGAGGTATAATAGGTGCGCCATTTTTTTGCCTTTATTCTATATTTTAGGCATGACCGATGTGTGTTTTTTTTAAAAAAATTATTATGCTATATCCTTCCCCCATGGTCATGTTACGCTTTGTCCTAAATTTGATGTGATTTGGTCCAGCGGTTACGGAGCAAGGTGGGGCCGGACGCGCACGCAATGGGAACATTTTTATATATATAGATGATTCTATGAATCCTATAGCTGTTGGCATGCGGTTCCTGGTGCACTTAAGCTATGCTGGCTTAAGCCCCTCATCCTCGGCTCAGTTGGAGAGAAACCAGCATGACTCCCCGCCCCGCCCCCCATCCAGGCTTAGACGACTGAGCCAAGCTTAGCAGATCTTGAACCAGTGTAAGCCCCGAAAAAGGGATGTGGCAGGGCTGGGAACTGGGTGGTGCCGACTTAAACTGGGTCCTACTCCCATTCGGCTCAGTTACGTGACCTGGCATCTTGGCATAAATTAAGCTGGCAGAGAGGGTGGTGTCCCTCAAACACCTTAAAGGCACGTTCCCCCCCCCCCCCGCCGCCAGGTTTAGACTGGCTCCACCAGCAGTTTGGCTCTGGCACAACTTTACGCCAGCTTTAATTGACGGTAGATTTGCTTTGTGCCAACTTCTTGTGCATAGGATTGCTTCCTTAATTCACTCACCTTTCCCCCCCTCACACATATTATTAATAATTAAATATTATATAATTCTTTATTCCATATAGTACAGGAACATTTTAAAAGGATATGCACAAGAACAAGGTGCCAATCCAGGCTGCAAGGGAGAAACAGTCAACAATTCTTAGATGACTCCACATTCATGAAGTATTGCTGGTGATGGAGACAGTCCATGTAGGAATGAATTGTATTATATCAAGTTAGTATGCCAAACAGTGTAAAATACTGCCTAGATCTTTTACTACCTTTATTTGGTGTGTAATATTTTCCACAGTCACAATCTTCCATACTTTCTTACACCATGGTGTGGGGAGAAGTATACTTTGTATGCGATGGATATTCAAAAAAGAGAGGGTGAATACAGATGACCATTTGCCAAGTGGCAAATTATCACAGTGTACACATAGGTATTTGATAAGCTGATGGTCTACCAGAATAGACAAGCATTCACTACATAGACTAGGGACTGAAAAATTGAAAAAGGTTCAGCAAAATAATTTTCAGAACTAAACAATCCATTTTCTCCATCAGGCGTCACTGGAGAAAATGTCTAGTGTGACTGGAATACATTAAACCATTTCAGTTAGTGGTATTTCCCCCGTTGTTTAGTATGTCATATCTTCAGGATAACAGGAGTATTTTCAGTAGAAATGCACAGAATTTGAAAGAAAACATCAGATTTTTGCTTTCCTTCAAAATACTGTAGGATCACTTTAGTATTTTGTTTTTTTAAAAAAAATTGATTGCAATTATAATGTTTCAAAGAACCAATGATGTTTTTATTTATTTATATTTTACTAGATTCCTTACCTGCTTTTCATTATAAGGCCGGGGGGGCCTACATCAAAATTAAAATTAATATTTAAATAAATTTAAATACTTTACAAACAGAAGGATTGGGTAGGGAATAAAGTTTTTGAAGGTGAATTGCTACATTGCCCATTGTTTGTCATAATGCAGTGTCAACAGGAGCTGGAGTCTTGTTCTGGTCTGGGGAAGGAGCCTGTCAGCTTCAAAGCTGTTAAACTCATTCTATCTGCCTGCACATTATGATGCTAGGAAAGGTCTGACCTCTTCTGTGATGCATCACCCTATGGGGCTGGTACAGTTCTGTCATACTTCAGTGAGAAGAGAGCTGAACAAATGATTGGTTTGTGTCTTGAACACTAACTCCAGCAGTGAGGGTGTGGACTCCAACTGCTAAAAGAAGTCAGTGTTGTGTAGCATGAAAATATTCTAAGAGGTAACTGTGACTCCTGATATTTCATTTAATGGGTGGAAATGATTGCTTACTACATGTTTGACTACAGATCCACCCCCCCCCCCCCAGGCATAGGAACACAAAAGTAATCTATGGAGATTCTCAAATATGCTACAATAGATACAGGACAAATAATCCTTTTGATAAGGCAGCAATTTGCAACCAAAACGAAAGGAGATTCAAGTGTGAACAGTGGACACATGATGACAAAATTGTCCATACCTGTGGGGTGGGGTTTAATGGCCAGAGGTCATTGAGAGAGTAAGTCAGGAGGTGGAACTACACTGCTAGCTGTAGAAAAGGGAACATATCTTGTTAGGATTGCTACAAAAGGAGCAGGAGAATATTTAGGAATTGGCTCTATCCTGTTTCTGATTGACTAAGATCACCTATGTGACCATCATAAGCAATGTGTCAAACATTGGCACTATGTGCCAAATATTAGGGAAGTTTTAAATGACTGATATTTTAATGTATTTTTAATCTTTCGTTGGAAGCTGCCCAGAGTGGTTGGGGAAACACAGCTAGATGGGCGGGGTATATAACAACAACAACAACAACAACAACAACAACAACAACAACAACAACAACAACTCTCACTTTAAATCAGCTTTGTTTGTCCTCAGTGATGTTAGGGCATAGCCCAAACTGACTATTTTATGTTATAACACCATCAGAATCACTATGTGTTCCTTGATTGCCTGAGATGAATGAAAAAAAGTCCACACTCACACACACACACACACACACACACACACACACATCCCACAAAAGCAGAAGCGTATTGTGAGAACAATGGCAGTAATCAGGCACAAAAGGCAGAGTCTCAGCAGCAGTAGGAGTCTAGGGGGAAATATTTCAGAACTGTACTTTGCCGTGGAAATCAAAATGATAGAGCACTTGGCACAGAACTAGTCTACGAGGCTGAGCAAAAGAAGAGGATGAATCTGAAATTTCAGGACTCATCCCTGCTAGAGGCCTTTCCCGAGACCTCTCCAACTCACATTCCTGCCTCAGGGAGGTAGGTGTCCTGTAAATGTCCTTATCTGAAAAAAGAGCTGTATAGAAAATACCAGGCACCAACCATTGACCCTTCTGGGCTATGAAGCAATCTTCCTAATGAAACCTCACAGGAATTTACAGCAGATCAGCATAAGCCAGATGAGCAGAGTGCCTGGAGCAGAAAATCTCTGGACTGGATGAGAAGTGAAATGGTTGTGTTCTGTGCACTACTAGTTTTATATATGAGTGCATGAACATCCCTGAACAAAGGTCAAAAGGTGTTGCAGCTTTGTGTGCATCCCAAGTGAAACCTTTGGGTTGATGGCAACTTTGGTGATCCAAGTCCTGTCAGAGCATCCTTCCAAGCTGAGGAGTGAATTGCCCCTGCCGCCCCCCTTGTCCCAGGACTCCTGATTGCAGATATTAATATTGTGCAGCACGAAGCAGTTGGATGCATAAAACTGACAACTTTTGGAATAAAAATAGTCCAGACCCAGAAATGTTATTCAAAACTTTACTTGCAGAACTGTCTTCAAAATAGAACAAAAACAAAAGTGATCCATCCAAAATAGTTGCATATATTATCTTGTGCGTGTCCAGAACAGGCTCAACATCTTATAAGAAATAACTTTACATCTTTTAGAAATCAAAACTGTCTTTCTCTCCCATTCCAGCCTACAAGCATTTCAATATTATGGATTCTCCACTTTGAAGGCTGCTGTAACTTGAATATCTGATAAAATATGTCCTTTTCTTTGATGTCAGCAACACGTGTAATGACTTATAAATACTAAGAATCCCCCCCTTTGAGTGTTGAAATAAATAGGGGAAACTCATGGACATCCAATGAAGCTGGACATTGGAAGATTTGTGACAGGAAAGGAATCACTTCTTCCTGCTCCTACAGGAGACAGTGGTGGCGACCAACTTCAATGGCTTTAAAAATGGATTGGACAAGTTCATGGAGAATAAAGCTAGCAAAAAAGTGTGCCACTGGCCTGCAAGTCCTCATCTTTACAGTGGTACCTCAGTTTAAGAACTTAATCCATTCCAGAAGTCCGTTCTTAATTCAAATCCATTCTTAAACCGAGGCGCGCTTTCCCTGTTGAGGCCTCCCACCGCTGGTGCCCTTCCACCGTTTGGATTCCGTTCTTAGACCGAGGTAAAGTTCGCAAGCCAGGACACTACTTCCGCTTTTGCGGAGTTCGTAAACCAAATAGTTCGTAAAGAGGACTGTTCTTAAACTGAGGTACCACTGTATTTCAATGCCTCAGTACTTGAATTCGTTCAGATCCCCCCCCCCCCCGCAATAATGCTACTTGCCAAAGTTAGCCAAACCATTCTTGCAGTATACCTCTTTATTCTGACTTCCACTTTGGGGCTATGACTTGCTTCAATATCATATTTGGATGGGTGGCCATCTGCCATGGATTCCTGCATTGCAGATGGCTGGACTAGATGGCTCTCGGGATCCCTTCCAAATCTGCGATCCTATAATTCTATTGAAGGGAGAGAATTCAATTCTCTAGTTTTATTGTCTATAGCTTGTAAGGCCTATAGGAGTTTTTTTCTTCTGTATCAATATTCTACATGCTGTGTATAGGGTGAGTAGCTAAGAGGGCCCCTCATTCTGCATAGCATGGTCATCTCGACCCAAGCTGGCGTTAAACTTTTTGGCATGAAAAGCCCATTCCAATTAAAAGGCTTCGAAGTCCTGATGAGAGGGTCATCTTGACCCAAGAAGTCCTGGCACAGAAGCCCAGCTTTAATTAGTGTTCCTACTTTCGCTTTTGAGAGGCGCATTCACCCCCCTCTCTGGGAAGTTAGTCTGTTGCCTTCCTAAGGAGAGAAAAGGATCTCTCTCTCATTCTGGACTTTGAGCTGGATTTTTGGGCTGAAAATCTTCTTATTTAGAAAGGGAAGAGACCCTCTTTCTTCCTGAATACAGGTAGGTTTTCTTCTGAAAGATATTTTAAATTGATATTCATATGGCTGGCTTTAGAGCTGTCCGGAAGTGGAATTGCTACCAAGGAGAAACTCCTTGGTTGGAGGTCTTTAAGCAGAGGCTTGACAGCCATTTGTCAGGCATACTTTGATGGTGTTTCCTGCTTGGCAGAGGGTTGGACTGGATGGCCCTTGTGGTCTCTTCCAACCCTGTGATTCTATTCTATGATTCTATATTGATGTAAGTTCCCCCTTTTACCTTTTCTCTAGGTCCTTTTTCTTTAAGATAGTCTTTTATTTTTTGAAAGCTGTCTTTGTGCTTAAGTGCAAACCTCCTTAATGTTTCCTTTTAAGTATACTGTATTGATGTAACCTAAGTACACTGTAAACCTTAGCCCCATTTATTTGATATTATTTTCTGGCTTTTATGTTTTTTATGTTATTGGTATAATGTTCAGTTTTTCTGTAGGTTCTCATTCCTTTTATTTGAAATTTAGTTTTTACCTGTTTGAGGCTCTCTTTGTGAAACTTATTTTTTTGTGTATATTCCCACTTCACTGGCATATCATTAATCAATGGAAAGCTGTAGGTCAGAAAGCCCCTTCCCGTGGAAGGTACAGAAATTGGCCAGAGATGTGAAGGGGATTGGATAATCCTTTGATGGGTGATCCTACCAATTAGAGGGAAAGGCAAAAAGTTTTAATTATAAGAGCCAGCCAAAGGGCAGACTGACCCATACCTTAAGAGTGAAAAGCTTTAACTTTCACCCAAGTAATGAACTCAGGGCTGTTCTGGCCAGGAGACAAGATGAGTCATTGAATAGGTGGCCTGGCACATGAAGACAGGCAAGCACCAGGAACTTGAGGCCAAAGTGACCTTTTGCTTTGATATTACAAATGGTGTGACGTGCATGAACTCATGAATTCATAATGAGGGGAGAGGGATTCTGAAGGGTATAAAAGCTGTATGTATCTTTTCGCCTGTTGTATTTCGCTGTGAATTATCACGCGGATGCCTTCTGCTGTCCTAGGCAGTCAGAATATAAATTCTTTCTCTATTTTATGTCTTCGGAGTCGTTATTGACCCCTTGTTCTCTCTCAACTCGTGGTGCAACGCGAACCCCAAGGTTAACGGAAATGGTCAGCCATGTAAAAAGGCTACACTATGATTCTAACACTGTAATATACCTGGTGGAGGGTGGTGAGTATTTACTAAATAAGTATGCAGTTGACCTCCCCGTTAGGCTAGGGGATCACATCAATACTAGAATCAAAGGTACAGTTAGAAAAGAACATGCTGCTGTAGCAGGTCTCAACATGTATGTGGATAGTTTTTTGCTTAAGTATCTTAACATAGGATCCAAACCACAAGCTATACTCAGACAGGTTGCTAATATGCCAACACGCCCTGGAGCATTTAAATATTTAGAAATGCATCTTCAAAGAAATATGGAATAAATATATGGTTTTAATTATGTCCTCTTTATTTAAAAAGCCATTTTAAAAGGATATTAGGAGATGGAAGACAAGAAATTTCCCTGTCTTGGGAAAGATTAGTGTTATTCAAATGAAGATAATACCACGCTTTGTTTACTTATTTCAAGCACTCCCCTTTCCTCTCTCTCCATATTTACTGAAGAATCAGCAAAGGTTATAACTTCTTTTTCCTAAATAAAAGACACAGAACAGCACAAGTTGTAGGCTATACAAGAACTTGCAAAATGGAGGGGGAGGGGGTGTTTCTTACTTGGTCTTATATTCAGAGGCATTTCAATTACACAAGTTACATTACATTTTAATTAAAACTAAAACACTGTAGATGAAAATAAAAATGACTACGCAAAAGTCAGAGACCAATATGGGCCCTGCCATTTTACTGAAAAATAAATGTGTCAGAACAAAAACGCTGCTAAGATGCAGTGAGCCCAAGGCATTCGGCAAGCAGAGAGGCTGAGTGCCTGAGAAAGGAGTGGGAAAGTGCCCCCCCCAAAAGGAAGCATTAAATGAGGAGGAAAGCCCAGAAAGATGTAGGAAGGGACACGGGGACAGCTGTGGGTGGAAAAACAGAAACTCGGGGAAGGAAAGGCTATATGGGAAGAGAGAAAGGCCTCTAGAAGGATGGAGAGACTTCTCTGTCTGGACCTCAGAACTCTTCCAAGGTTGCCCAAAAGGTGATGCGATTCTTGAACTGAAAAAATCCCCCTCAACCCGAGACACGGACACTAGTGTGCATCCAAGCCCAATTCACAGCACTTCTGGTTTGCAAGGCTAGATGCAGGATACCTTGGCAGGTAACATGAACCTTGTTTTCATTTGAGTTTGTGCTTTAAGACATATGGGTGGTTTTTGCTGTTGCTATTTTCTTTTGTAAGCCACTCCACAACTTAAGAAAGCAGCATGTGACAAACACTGTACTATTCATACCTCATTTTGGCAGAACTCAGACCTAGCTTATATATGAATAGGCATACAGAGAATGGAAATTGTTCAAAGTTATTCATTCATACAGATTTTCCTTAATGCTGTTTTTCTTATACTGGCAAAGGTGGGTGTATGTTTAGCAAATTGGCATGGATATGCTCTTGTCTAGAATCTTTTTCAATTCTCAAATGCATTTCATGACACTGACAGCAAAGCAATTTGTACATACCATGAAGAAGAAAAATATTTTTGCTAATAAATCACTGAGTAACTACTTTTACACTGCTTGGCTGTGACATGTTGCTCAATTTATAATTCACTATACCATGAAGCTGAATCTTCATGAAGATATTAAATTGCACATATTGTAGTTAATATTCATCAGGAAAATAGTGATCAGAGAGTTTGAAGGTGGGTCCAATAGATTTAGTAACAATGGATGAATAACAATATTGTTCTAGTACTCTTTTCCCCCAATTGAGAAATAGTATAACCATTCCAACCAGCCAACCACTTTGAAGAGGTTTGACCCTTTTGCCTTTCAACTTACTTTTTACTGATCCCCTCATTTTTGAGAAGATTTTCTCAGCAGTTGTCCATTTACATTCACACTGAATTGGATAGCACTGTTCCTAAGCAGTTCAATAACCCATCTCACTCAAGGTTCTAGGCACCATTTAAAATTAAAGTCCAGAGTTGCTGGCCATCTGCCTATTTCAACTGGCCCCTTGTTGCAGCTGTTGGCACCGGATGTGGAAACTGAAAACCTGGGTTCAGCTATGAATTCATTGGGTGGCCTGGGGATATTTTGGAATCAACTGGCATTTTATTTTTTTATTTTTTTATAAGAATTTATTGACATTTTTCTTATTACAACAGAAACCCCCACCCACACCAACAATAATACAAACAAAAACATTGCCAAGTTTCTCCTTCTTCCTTAAACTTCTTCTCAGAAAAAAAAAAATTCCGTATCTTGACGCGACTTCCCCTGCCTTTTCACCCTTGGTTTTACCCCTAATCTATTTTTTTTTTAACCCCTTCTTTACAAAATTAAACATAATTTTATATATAAAATACAATAATCATCTTACTCAACATGATCTATAATTCATCTTATTCTAGTTTTCTTAATTCTACCCCAATATGATCATACCTCATCTTAAATCCTCTTCTGTTATTCATTATCTTATTCTTGTACATTACTTACTCTTCTAACCTAAAGTCTGCTGCTAATCACATAAATCTTCAGATATCTCATTTAGAAATCAAAAAATCTAAATACACCATCGAGTCTTCACATTCCAATTTCATATTTCCATATCCAGCCGTTTTAGATTCTATTTAGTACTTCACCCCACACCCCTTCTGTCCATTGTCTTTCTCCTAGCAGTGCCAGAGCCGATTTTCCCATTGTCTTTTCTTCCCTGAAAGTCACAGAGGCAGGCACAATTCAAAGCGCTCCTTGCAGCGAGCTCCCGGGTGTCCTTCCCACGGTCTTCCGGCTGCTCCATTTCTCCAAACCATTCTTCTTGAAAGTAGCTCCATTCTTTGTCCCATGCCCTCGAGCTCACACCTCGGGGGCTGGATATAATAAAACTTGCCACCGTTTTGGGGCTGCCACCCCCAGAAACGGAGTCTTTTCCCTTTTGGAGCAGCCCTATCGCTTCTTCCCATCCTCCTATCCACCCTCTCAGCTCGCTGCAGACGCGTCCTTCCAAAGTGTCAAAATGATCAGCAGCCTCCTCTGCAGGGAATTCATTTCTTATCAGGCCCCCGCACAAGGCTTTGACTTTCCAGTAAAGAATCTCCGATCTCAACTCGAGGAGTCTTTGTTCATCCGTCAAAGTGGAATTCGAAACAAGTTTGCAAACAAAGTCCAGCACAGTAGAGAGAGGGGTAGGGGTAAGTATCATATTACAGTTCCTGTCTCTATGTCCTTTCCTCTGTGAGGGTTGTTTTCCACCTCGGTTGGAACTTTTCGTCGCCATTTTTCCATGAAATCAGCATGCAAAGACCGAAACTTTCAAACTGAGATATCTTCCACTCCTTTACTCCCCGAAGGGAAATTATAACAGTCTCACTCTCCAAAATTTAGTTACTTTGTAATCCATTTGGTAGCAACAGTCATTCAAGCTGGTTAACTTCTATTAGCCAAGGGGAGGGAAGCAGGCTGCCTTTCTTCTTCCCCCGGATCGTTCCAAACAGTATAGTATTTAATCCCATCTCGTACTCACGACCACCAGGTTCTTCAGGACCTAACATCACAGGTAGAACTTCAACGCTCATCTCGGGATTGGTCGCCGCATTTGCATCCCGGTTGGGGCATATCCCCCTATGGCCCGGCTCCGTGGTCCCTTCACCCCCACTCCCCCCTTACAGGGGGAGCGGGGGAAGGGTTCGGAGCACTACGGGCGCCGCCGGGGAGCCCAGGGTGCGGGACGCTCTTCCCGCACCCCAACCGGAGCCCCGCTTTGCGGTTGCGGGGCTCCTAACCCCCGGGATGGATCGGGCGCTTCGGAGCCGAAGCAGCCCCGACCTCCCGCTATGGCGTCGCCAGCCGGAAGTCCTCAACTGGCATTTTAACCTTCATTTCCTCTTTGTAAAAGAAGGATAATATCCAGCAGCTTCAAATGGTTATTGTGAAATCAAGGTTCATTTTTAAATATAGTAAGGCGCTTTCTGGAGGAATTCCTCAGAAAATGGAGTCCAAATGTCTCAAATATTATTATGCCCTTTTCGGGGGGAAATTTACTTCCACTTACACGAGAACTATTTGGCACAGGAATTAAGAGAGTCAGGAAGTACAAGGTTCAGATTTCACCTCAGCTATAAGCTCATCAGAGTAGCCTTAGGCAATTTCCCCCTCTCTCACAATTTCCAATATGCAGTGTGCTACTATCTTTCTTACAGGGCTCTAGTTTGCTATGGTAACATATGAAGAGCTTTGAGAACTGAGGAAAAGTAACCTTAATGATAGCTATTATTTAAAAGATTTGCTCTAATTAACATGCTTGGAGCATTTAAGGCCATCAGGTAATTTATTTTTCCAGAGAATTTGATTTATAAAGACAAGTATTTATTTCTTTGAATGTTTCATTTGGAGCAGGCGCAGCCAACCCCTGCCCTCCAGATGGCGCTGAATGGAGGTCTGCAGGTGAGCCACTCCTGCTCTGGGGAACAGAGGGATTGCGCAACCCAAGTGCATAAACTTGCAGGTTACAGTTACAGAGCAATTTACCATTCCTTCCTTGTTTTAGGCAGTGTTCTAACCAACTTCTTGAAAAACATAGTACCGGTATGTAGCAAATTAGGTAAACTCCGTCCCCCACTCAGCATACTCATTCCCAAAAATAATCACTGGTAAAAGAGAGGATTTATTTTAAGTGCATGTTTGCTCCAGTCCTTTTTTATCACACTTGTTGACTGACAATAAGACTTTAATCTGTGACCTTCATGCAATCAGAGTTCGTTCTATATACAGCTCTGCTTTCAAATCAAGGCAGCTCTTGAGATAAATCTTGGTGAAGACAATATGAAATAGGGTTTTATTTTGCTGCCCCCCCCAAACCCCCTTTTTCACTGGGCTACTTCACCTAGCCTTGAATTTTCCCTTGAAAGAAAGATTGCCAATAATTCCTATACAAGAACATTAACTGAAATGCTAGTGGCAGAGAAATTATATATGTTTTTCTATATGCTAGCTAGACTTAATGATTAATCATTCAGCCTGCCCGACAAAGATATCTCATTTTCTTTTAAATACTGTATGTCTTGTATCGATTTCTCATCTATTTAAGGGTACCTTCAGACTGTCAGTATTTTGCAGGGGGGGGGGGGTTTCAACCACGTACCAGAACTTTAGGCTTGTAAATTTTAAAGTGAACAAAAGCACCTGGGCCCAAAAGAGCCACTTGAAAACAACAACACTCATGTTAGGGAAGGAACAGGGAAATGCATTGAAAAATGTGAAATGAATGATTAACAGGACGTTCTGCAAACAGAACCCGCAAGAAAATCGGGATGAAAGCTCATTGTCATATAGGTAACTGGTAAAGGCAAAGGACCCCTGGACGGTTAACCAGCCCATAAACGAACCAGAATGAATGCTCAGCACAGACCAGGAATGCTCTAACCCAGGGGTCCTCAAACTTTTCCAGCAGGGGGCTGGTCCACTGTCCCTCAGACCCTGGGGGGGCCGGACTATATATTTTGAAGGGGAAAAATGAACGAGGAACAATGAGTGGCGCGCAAAACGGCTCTGGAGAGGGCCTGCTTGAAATGGTGGCTGCTCGAGAGGGGCGCTCAGCCAAGCGCAGCTCCTGTGTCTTGTGAGCGGCAGGGGCTGGCAGCGGCGGCAGCGGAGGGACGATGAGCGGCGTGTGAAAGGGCTCCGGAGAGGGGCTGGCACCAACAGAGCCCAGCCCCCTTCCTCCTCCAGGCAGGGCGGGGAGAAGCCAGGAGGAGGGAGGGAGGAGGTGCTGCCGCCGCCGCCGTGTGAGGGAGCAGGAGGGAGAGGAAAAGAACGTGCACGCTGGGGATCCACGCGCTGGGGATCCACGCGGCGATTCCTGGACCGTCCACAGGCTGGATTTAGAAGGCAATTGGGCCTGATCCAGCCCACAGTCCTTAGTTTGCCGACCCGTGCTCTAACCACAAGCGATCAAGATGAATGCGGAATAAACCAGTTGTCTATAGGCACCCTAAGTTAGACATCCTCTCTTGCTATTTCCTAATCGCCTCCAACTGACAAATGTCCTTGTTTCTTCATATTGATTCTCACTTGAATCATAACTGAAATGCTTTAAATGCATGTGAATGTACCTGACACACGGAGCCCCCCTCCCAAAGTGTAAAGGAGCCAGTCCACCTTAGCAGCTGCAGCAGCTGCTGGTCCTAAAAGCATGTGCACTTCCAATTAACATCACTAGTGGGCGCTAGTGGTAGTAAGAGCTACACAGTATATTAGACGAGCCAAACAAAGTAAAGTGTTCTTTTGTTGCTGCTCCTTCATTCACGCGCAGCACCCACACAGAAATCGGTGGACACCCCGCCCCATTTCAACTGAGAATCAGCTTGCTTTTTCCAAGCCTCCTCAGAAAGTTCTTGGGAAAATAACAATTCAGGTCTATGAAATCTCTGAGGACATTTCAGAAGTTTCCCTACTACAGACCCTCCAAATGTCCCTATTTTGCAGGGACAGCCCCAGATTTACAGAAGCCATCCCGGTTCCTGATTTGATCCAGGAATATCCCACTTTTTCTTAGGACGTCCCTATTTTCATCAGAGGAATGTTGGAGGGTATGGAGTTATCTGACCCCTGAGCCATCTGAAGGCAAGTTTTTTTAACATTTAATGTTTTGTATATGTTGGAAGCCACCCAGAGTGGCTGGGACAACCCAACCAGAAGAGTGTTGCATAAATAGTAAATGTCCCTATTTTCATCGGAGGAATGTTGGAGGGTATGCTACTAGCTTTCCACTGACTCCAGCCTTCTCTGCTGCTGACTTCCGCTCCTCCTTTTTACCTGCAGAAATCGAAAATGGGTATACAGAGAGAAGAACCTTTCATTCATTGAAAGCCTATAAATACCTGGGAATTGTAGTTACCTGGGAATTGGGTTATCTGTATGAGGTTTACTAGTGCTGTCCTATTTTTAATTGTGTATCCCTCTGATGTTTTTAGTTCTATAATTTTGTATTGAGAAATGTTTTACTACTTCTTTCTGACTATCGGTCGAATAAAGGATTTGAAATTGAAATATTAAGGGCACAGAGGCTTGCCAGAGCTACAATACCTGGGGAACTTCTGTAAATCTTTCTGAAGAGCCCCACCCATATAGTTTCTGTTGGGAAGTAGAGCTTGTTTGTGGTTGAGAGGAAGGGGAAACTAAGGCAGGTGCTTAGAACAGACCAGGTTTATTTATGAGTTTAGCCACATGACAAGCCATTTCAATTCACAGGGTAAAAGCCTTTTTCTGACACTCAGTCTGTTCCCCACGCCCTGGCAGTTGTGAAACTCTGCAGCCTCATGATGCACTAAAATGCATTAGTTGGGGAAAGACCACGACATAATCTGTGGCGGGGCCGTGTCGATTGCCTAGCCCTACACTCACCGGTACCCTATCCACGCAGGGGAGCAGCTGCAAGGCCCTATCAAATGACAACAGTGATCGTGTCTCCTTTCTCTAGGAGAAAATGCTATTGGTGACAGCGGTTACTGTGGGGCCTTGCAGAGTGAATTCATGGACCACCCCCCACCCACCCAATTTTTCCCTTGGCAGTTCTTTCCCCTCTCCTTAATCTGGCATCCCAGAAGGGTCACTAGGTGAGCTGCAAGACTGGTCAAGCTGTTTTGGAAGCTGAGGCAGAAAATCCCATGAATGCCTCGGTCCATCTCTGGCAGTAAAAAATAACTATTCACTGCGCCTCTGAGGTTGTATTCCCTCTTCATCTGTATCTATTATTTGACACTACTGGAGCAATTCTATATCATAAGAAGCCGATGAAAAGCAAGCCAGTGTAAATTCAGTAGCCTAAAGTTAAGCCAGATCCATTTTTTGTTGAGCCACAGGGACACTACCGGCTGAGCCAGCCTGAGCCTGGCAGAGGGGACACAATCTGTGATTTACACTACCCTTTGCAATGGCTTGACTTACTCTGGGTTGCCAGGTTACGCGACCCTGCTGAATGGGCTTAGGATCCAGACTATGGCCCCCCTTTGGAATGCCCCCTTTTCAGGGCACAGGATCCACCGGGCTCGCTCAGTCAGCTCAGCCCAGCTGAGGTGGGATGGGAGATAAGGCAGTGTATTTCTGAGCCGGAATAGCCTGGCTGCACTGGGAACTTCCTGGCTCAGCTGGAGATCTGTTGAATCCCAACCAGTAGATCTTGCTATAGGATTGCTACCTAAAGCTTCAGTCCGAATCATACTTACCTGGAAGTAAGCCCCTCTGAATTCAATAGGGCTTACTTCTGAGTTTGACATGCAGGCATGGTTACGATCTCTCTGTGAGTTCAATAAATGGGATCTGCCATCCATGTCATCAGTGATATTCATGTTAATTACCAAGAAACCACAAAGCAAGTGAAATATAAATTTCAGGACTTTTTGAGTGTGTTGAGATTTATGTATTCTATTCTGATTTATTAATTTATGATCACTTCTCAGTCTGCTGTGCATTCAGAGTTGTGATGGTTATGACAAGCATAAACATATATACTTGCTTGATGAAAATCATCTTCAATTTGTGATTATACTTGCCTGCTTCTCGTACTTAAAACTGCTATAAACAGATCTCGGGGGAAGGGCTTCCGTCTATCCCCTTAAGGTCAACAGCTTCACAAGTGGAAGCGAGTAATTGAGTTATAGGGCAAAGATGTGTAAAGTCTTTAACAAGTTAGGAAGCAAAAGGCTTTTGAGAAAATGCACTCATATAAATTCCAGAATGTTACTTTAGTGCATATACTAGAATCAGTATATTGCCAATTTTGTGAAGATTTACTGTTAATTACTTTTTTAAAAGGTGAGGCTCAGTTTGTGACGATTGAGGGAATGTTTAGCAGGGTGAGTGGAGTACCAGCTCTTAAAATTGCTAAGTAAACAAGCACAGCACCCACGAATCAATAGCAGACACAGTCACCATATGCAGAAGGAGGAGAACAGGGTCACTCCCATCTGGTCCCTCCACATGCAGAAGTCTGACCTGCTGGGAGACGGAGGACCTGCTCCTGGCCCTCCCCACCTGGCCAGGGCAGGGCCTCACAGGCTTCATAGGAACTGCTGCTGCTGCCCAGCAAGGGCGGGGGCATTGGGGGGAAAGTTTTGTTGGGAATTTTTGCTGTTATTGATATTAATTTTTTGTATCTTTATTTTATGTGGAAATTGTTCAGTTTGGTTATGTGGTTTTTGATGTGTTTTATTTATTTTTATGACTACTTTCCTATGTTTGTAACTATGTAAATATTTTCATATTGTAAACCACCTTAAGCATTGTTTTAACTGTGAAAAGGAGGCATATATATAAAATGATGATAATGATGATGTGCAAAATGCAGCAGAGCAATTCATTGCTGGGAGTCCCTGTCAGGGAAAAAGGAGGAATATAAATAAATATGAGAGAGAGAGAGAGAGAGGTGTATGTTTGACATATCTCTACCTAGCCCTCCTCCTTCCCATGTGCAGCTCACCCAGACCCTAGGGAAAATACATGGGTGATGTTTTCCAGTTAATGGCCTGGCACACTGAAATACATGAAGGGGAGGAAGGATTGAATCCAGGAGGGGACATTCCTCTGCCCCAGAGCCCTGTTCTTCTCTTGCCACTCATAAGAAGCGATGCTGGCAAGCCACACTAGTAACCTCCTGGCTCCTTCCAGATCCTGAGGAGTTGTTGTGAAAATAAACATGAAAAGACCTAAGATTTGAACATATATATCTGTTTGCCTTTTATCTGCCTCTGAGTCATATGGGTTTGAGTGGGATGTTCCAGTTTACAGGCGTACCAGTATTAATACACATATTCATTTTCCCCATTTCTGTAGCCTCTGCTCTAGTGTGTGCATAACTGACCTATCTGCCCCCCCCCCGAACAGAAAATGTGGCCTGCTTCTGCTCCCCCTCCCCTTACTGGCAGCTGCAGGTATACAGCATTTTTTTTTACCTGTGCTCATAATGTTGGATCTAGACCAGTTGCTAAGACAGAAGTTAAATGTGTATGTCCATGAGTAGCTTTTAGTCTTGGGAGCAATACTATTAACTTCACTCAAGTGAATAATTGCACTGAAGCAATGGAGTTCAATCAGAAATTACCCAGGCATAAACAAAATTTAGGGTTTTTCCTCCCTTAAGAGTTGAAAAAGGACAGTGTGATTGTAAGTATGCTGGGAAAACAAGATAACTTTGTGTGGTGCAGCTCCCTTCGATCTAACAGGAAATCTAACCAGTAGTTGGATGGACGGATTTATTTATTTATTTTCTATCCCACCCTTCATTCAAGGATCACTGCATGGTTTACATCATGAAAACACAAAAAATCATAGCATAGTAACAAACAAAAACAATACTCCCCTGAAGGCTCCATAGGGCCAAATAACAATCCCCAATCATCACCCCCTGGAAATGACCGTCCAAGCAGGACCAGAACCACTGCAAAGCAGTGCCACCTACCCCTCACTTGAACAGCTGCTCCAGAAGGAAGCCATGGTTGATGGTATCGAAAGCCACTGAGAGGTTGAGGAGAATGAACAAGGGCACATTTCCCTGGTCTCCCTTCCAACAGAGGTCATCATACAGGGAAACCAAAACAGTTTCCGTGCCAAAACCAGCAGTAAACTCTGATTGGAATGAATCTAGGAAATCTGTTTCCTCCAGGAGCATTTGTGGTACACACACACACACACACACACACGAACTCTGCTCAGGCAACAGATATATGTAGCAATACAGTGGTACCTCTGTTTACTAACTTAATTCGTTCTGGAGGTCCGTTCTTAAGCTGAAACTGTTCTTATACTGAGGCGCACTGTCACTAATGGTGCCTCCTGACACATGACTTCCGCTCGCCTCCTGGGGCAAAGTTTGCAACCAGGAGCAACTATTTATGAGTTAGCAGAGCTCATAACCCGAAGCATGCGTAACCAGAAGTGTTCATAACCACAGGTACCACTGTACATAAAACAAGAGCTCTGTTCAAAGCAAGTTTAAAAAACAACTATTCACGACAGACTTTAAAATCAGCTGCAGTAAAATTCAACTACAGAGGAATAAAATGCCTGGGTAAACAAAAATGTTTTCATTGGTGCCAAATATAGTAATAATTAGTGCTGGTTCCAGGAATACTGAAACAGGGAGGTCATTTCTGAAATGAGGAGATGATCAGCTCCCAGGTCACTGCTCACCTGACCTCAGTATGCAAGTTTTTACCAACAGATGGGTAAATACACATGCAACTTAATGCACAAGTCATACTGGCTGGGACACTTTAAATCCCTGTGGTCTTGAACCCCCGACTAGCCTTGTTTTCTGCTGGGACATTATTTGTGCTCCATCTGTCAAGTCCTGCTTTTGCTCTCAGCTGCTTGTAAGCAGCTGCTGCAAGTGCTTTGCAGCAGGGAACTGTTCTGTGCTCTAAGCGTGTTTTTTCTGGTGGGGAACTGAATTCACCACAACTCATTTGCATACCATGGTCCTGCTCCAGATATTTTGTTGCATAAAGTCTTCCACTAGCACGTGTGGAACAATGCTAATGACAGAATTCAGTTTGCTCATGATTATTTGGACCCAACCCTTTATACCAGGCGTTGTCAACCTTTTAGGACCAGTGAACATATTTTGAAAAAAATGTTGTGGGCACCAGACACAAAACACTGTAGCTCTTGTCATGAGGGCATGGCGTAACACAACATGTCTGCCATGGGGATGTGGCACAACACAAAATTATACAGGACATTTAGGCAGATATTGCTAATCCCCCCCAATGCATCCCAAGCAAACTCAGGCTTTCCAGGGTAGTCAGCTGGGATCTGCTGGTTCTGAATGCAGAGATTGCACAATATTGATTTCTCTCTCTCTCTCTCTCTCTCTCTCTCTCTCTCTCTCTCTCTCTCACGCGCGCGCACACGCACACTAATGTTGTGGGAGCATTTTCCTGTGAAGCCTTCAGAGGGGCTCCATTGAGGCTCCCAGCATGTCTGGGCTTCAGCTGGAGAGAAAGATGAAAAAGTGAATGACAGCTGCAAGCTCCATCCTTCCCTTTTCCCTATGAAGCTGAAGAAGGTGTGTTTACAAGGGATGCACGGAGAGGGAGAGTTGGAAAATCTGGAGAGGCTGCGTGGCTGTTCCCAGTGAAGCAGAAGATTGGATCCCCTGTGGGCTTGCTACTGTGTGAGAAAAAAATTCTGGAGGGGCAGGAAGCTGACGAAGATGATGTTGTTGTTGTTCAGTCGTTCAGTCGTGTCCGACTCTTCGTGACCCCATGGACCAGAGCACGCCAGGCACGCCTATCCTTCACTGCCTCTCGCAGTTTGGCCAAACTCATGTTGGTAGCTTCGAGAACACTGTCCAACCATCTCATCCTGAGATGGTTGACGAAGATAGGGTTGCCATATTTTGAAGAGCAAAAAAGAAGACACATTTGCCGACTTCTACTTTTAACTTCTACTTGGACAGTGTTCTCGAAGCTACTAACATGAGTTTGGCCAAACTGCGAGAGGCAGTGAAGAATAGGGGTGCCTGGCGTGCTCTGGTCCAAGGGGTCACAAAGAGTCGGACATGACTGAACGACTGAACAACAACAACAACAACAACAACAACAACAACTTTTAACTAGGAATCGCTATGACAATTCTCATTTTACATACCCATGAAAAAGAGGGTGTGTCTTGGGAAAGGAGGACATATGGCAACCCTAACAAAGAGAATCAATTGGCCTAGATGATCCTTGGGGTCCCTTCCAACTCTACAATTCTGTGATCCCTTCAGAACTTTGAATGTGTTTAAATAGCTGTGGTTGATTCATTTTTCAGACTATACATGATCTACACACAGGAAAGGAAGGGGTGTGTGAGCATTTTTCCTGCCAGAGGCAGATCACTTGCAAGCTCTGGTCAGCCTGGCTGCATTAGGGTTGTAATGGAAGGGCACTTTCTACTTTAGACTCATAAAAAGGATTTATTCACCTTATGTGGAACTGAAAATGACTACAAAATTATCATTTCCTAAAATGAGTAATCAAACAAAAATAAAATTGGGAGTAAATTTACATGTCAAAAATCATTGAAAGGGTTTTCACAGGACCAAGAAGAGGGGCGGGTGGCAAAAAGCCTCAAAAAGGGGGGGGGGAGGAAACCAGAGGGTCTTGTTGACCTTATGGAAATGCAGTCTTTTAATGATCCTGTGACCAAATAAATCCAATTTGAAACTTGACCCCAGGTAGATAATTGCTGCATATGGAAGTTCTACTTTCGACAAACAATTTGCTTTATGCTCTTTACGAATAAATGAGTTGAGGGGTGTGTGTGCAGGGCCGGATTTAGGTTTGATGAAGCCCTAAGCTACTGAAGGTAATGGGGCCCTTTATATGTCTAGCTATCCTTTGTCAACAACAAACTGTCGCTGTTTTTTGTGTTGAATATATGCTATATGGTAACCTAACAGCTTTCTAAAGCCATTTGCACATAACAAAATACGTATTTCATCAAAGTAATTGTTGAACTGAAATACAATTAAGAAGAAGTATATTAATAGTGAAATACAATTAAGAAGAAGCATATGGGGGGGGGGGGCAAGAGAGTGGGGCCCTAAACTATAGCTTGTCGTGTAGCTTATTCGTAAATCCAGCAGAGTGTGTGTGTGTGTGTGTGTGTGTGCATACGCAAACATGCATTGGGGTGGGGGTGGGGGGTGCCAAACTGGGTCTTTGACCCGAGTGACAGGAAGCCTCGTTTTGGCCCTGGCTTACTCTCTCATGGATGCATACAAACTTGCAACACACATGCAGGTCACAGACACATGCCCATCTCTCTCACATTCTCCGGCTCACTCACACACACACATTTCACATTTAATTATCCCTCTTCTGCTTCTCTCTCCCCAAGTCCATCTATGTCTCATGCACAAACCACACATACACACAGACCACATATTCATCCATATCTCCCTCTCTGTGAGAAGAACGGTGGCAGTGCATCACAGGTTCTTAACATGCTCAAAATGTACTCTGAAAGAAAGAAAGAAAGAAAGAAAGAAAGAAAGAAAGAAAGAAAGAAAGAAGTTGGGAATCTCAGGCCTTCCAAGGGCGCCAAATAAGGCACTGGCTTGGAGATCTCCGCCATATATCTTCACTTGTGGATCAGTATCCTTAGCACTTTTTTTCAGAATGGCATACTGCCCCTCCCCCCCGCCACCACCTTGCCTCCTCCGCTTGCTCCTCCCCCACCTTTGCAGTTTCCTCCCCCTCCCCCTTACGACCCCCAAAGCACCTTCCTGGTAAGTAGCATGGGGTGCTACTGTTAAAAGCAAGTTAGGGATGTGCATTGAGACAACACGAGCATGTTCTACACACCCGCTCTTTGGAAGTGGCCCCAGCCCAGCAGCTTCCCAGGGAAAGAAGCTTACCCCAGCTTAACTCATGTGTTGATCAGGATAATTTTTAAAAATACATTTGCTTCCCTTTAAATCCAAGAACAAAGAACTGCCAGCTGCCTTGCCCTCTGCTCTCCTCCACCCCTGCTGGCTTTGTCTGCCTTGACACCAGTGGCTAGCTGGGAGGGGAACCTGTGGCTGCTGCATAAATTGTCTTCGGAGGCGCCTTTAGTTATGCATCACAATATCACACAAATGGGGAGAGGAACAAAGCTGGAATTCCAAAGTACTTGTTATTCATGCATGGTGTGGGGTGCATACATCTCTCACAATGCAAGCCTCCTCACAATGCCGAACTGGCAGAGCCACCTTCTCAAGGGCATTTTGATGCCAGCTCAGTCCTAGGCCTCTTTCGTCTCAAAATGCCAAGAATACCAAGTTTTGTTTACTCCTCCTAATGCGCTTTGCCAGCCACTTGAGACACAGTCTGAAAAGAGCTTGTCTCTTCAAATTCTTTCATTTGAAAATGCCTCTTAACATGATAGTGAAACATCAGGGATAATTAGAGAAAATGATATTGTAAACCCCCAGATAAAAGTGTGACTAATGATTAATTCTTTGGTATTTTGTCAAAGTGCTCCTCATAATTTTAAAGCTTTAGGCAATATTCTTGTAGCTAATTCTCCATTGTAGACATTCTGTTCTCGTACCCAAAGGATGATGGTTTAAAAACACAAATTGTTAAACTTCTCCAGATCAGTTATTAATCTCTTGCTTGTTGATCTTACTGTCTTTTTTTAAAAAAAAATAACATTGTCTTACATTTTAATGTGTTGTTAAATAGCTAATACCACAATCCTAAATGCACATACATGGACATGAGCATCTTTCATTTTATGCAAGCTACTTGCACATGTTGTTTAAGATCATAGACTTAATGTATGATTTAAAAAATAATAATTAAGAAAAAAATTGCATTATATTCAGACTTAAGGTATTTGGCTGTGGAAGACAAAATCTAGAGATGGCCAACACAATAGCTGCAAATCATATTGTGTTTGGTTTTTCCCTCAAGGCAACTTCAATCCAACTGGAAAACGTAAACCTCATTCACTTTCTACTTAAGAACAGTGTGTGCATTTGAGACAGCATTAGCGCAGATGAGTCCTTCAGATTAGGGGGGGGGCATTGCAGGAAATGTGGGGGTGAAGACATCCCTACCGCATCTCTGATGTAAACAAAACTGCAATCTGACTTGAAACACAGTGTGTGTGGGGGGGGGGGGGGGGACCTTGCAGCATTTTAAGCCACTAAATGTGAACATTAGTGTTACGTTGGATGAGTTTGAGTTAGCAAGGCTCCATAATGTGCACACATTTTTCTAGGGGTGGGTATCAACCCTATTTGGACGGCAGCCTTAGATTCTTCTTCAGTGGAGTGTTTGGTGTAAGCCTTTCTGACTCTGCTTATATTGATAAATCGGGTTCTACCATGAGTAAGAGCACGTGTTGCGATCGGGACCTGGCAAGACACATTCCCTTCCTGTGGGGGTGGGGCCGGTAGCCGGCCTTAGTAGCTAATGGTCAGTCAGGAGTTGCTGGGCAAAAGTTAATGTTGCAACTTGTGATGGACAGCTTAGCGTCCTATTTAAGCCTCAGCACGTAGGGCGTTCCTTCTCTTGGCTTCGGCTGCTGATCACCCATCCCGCCCCCCCCTTTTTTCTTAGGCCTCTGCGTTGACTTTGCTCTGCCTGTCATGGGGTCGTCTGCTTTGCAGGGGCCCAGTAGGAATTTGTCCATCTGGCCGATTGGCTGTGCCTTTTGGTTTTGCCTACTGCAGTAGCAACTTGTCACAACTTGTAAGGTTGGCGGTTAGGCATTGGTTCCTGTGTGGATTGCTGGATTGGGCGCTGCCCATCCAGAATCAGGTTGATGCTGGGAATTCCGGTAAAGGAATCCGGCGACTCTTATGCTTTGTCCGATGCCCCCGGTAGGGGTTAGGGCCATAAGCCGAGTCCCCGGGACCATTGAGGAAGAGGGACGTGTTGCTGCCCCCCCGTCCTTAACTCTCCTCAGTCGCATTCTCCCAATCGCTGGTTCTAGGCCAGCCTCTGTCCCGGTGTGACAGTAGTCTGAACCAATGCCTACGCAACCACTCACCGAATTTGTATTTAAATAAAGTTGTGGCCCTAAATTATTTGCCAAAAACCCAAACCAAAATTCTGTCTCCTGTGTCAAGTCAATGGGGGGTGGATTGAGGTCCTCGATACGCAAAGGTAAAGGTAAAGGTACCCCTGACCATTAGGTCCAGTCGCAGATGACTCTCGGGTTGAAGCGCTCATCTCGCTTTATTGGCCAAGGGAACCAGCGTACAGCTCCCGGGTCATGTGGCCAGCATGACTAAGCCGCTTAGTCTTAGTGCATGAAAACGCCATTTACCTTTCCGCCGGAGCAGTACCTACTGTATGTATCTACTTGCACTTGACGTGCTTTTGAACTGCTAGGTGGGCAGGAGCCGGGACCGAGAAACAGGAGCTCACCCCATTGTGAGGATTCGAACCGCCAACCTTCCGATTGGCAAGCCCTAGGTGCAGTGGTTTAGACCACAGTACCACCCGCGTCCCTGTTTATATTGATAGTTTGGTTCAAATATGAATAGTTAACTAACACTTATTTTGCTGTATTTTGTAGTAGGAAGACTGCATTTTATTGGATTTTTTGAAAATCCAGTATATGTGTGTGTGTATGTGTTGTGTGTTTTATAAAGTATTCTACAATCTGCTGCCACAAAACAAAATGATCCCATTCAAAAGCATATTTATTTAACAAAAAATAAAATGACATCCCTTTGGAGCTAAAGAAAATTAACTGATCTTTCCAGAGTAACTTCTTAATTTATAAGTTACCAGTCCGGAGAGAGAGACTACAGAATAGGAACATGAAATGAGAAAATTGAGTTTTCTTTTCCTTCATTCTATAAAATATTATTGGCCATATTTTTAGAACTTGGACAATTAAGCTGGGAAATTTGTAACTGATACCAGTGTCCGGCACCGTGTTTTTCATCAGCATAAGCCATTATAATCCCTGTAATTGCCTGGGGATCTGTCTGAGTGTTTCTCCACTGGCAGGAATAATGCTGTAACTGTGGTTCTTTAAGCAGAGCGGAGCAGGCAGCAAGAGACTGTGTAAAGCACACCTTCGGGCCGGAGAGCCAGGCATTTCTGAACCTGTCCATGTACCTATGTACCTATGCTGCTTTTGAGGAAACACCAGATATTGCAACCCGCTGGTTATTTTCATAGGGCTTAAATCTGAATGCAGGCATGATGAGCACTCCCAGTGTAAAAAGATATATATTGCCTGCCAATTCCACCCCAGAATAAAACCACTTTCAAAATAAAGGAGGAGAAAAACTGATGTTGAGGTTGTGTGCCGGAGTCTCTACTATAGGATACTTCTGTGACTGGCCCATAATTTCTGCATTCAATATGATACTTAGATACTGTATATATGAGTTCTCAAGGTGCATTGTATTGCTGGGGTACCAAAGTCGGTTAGTAAAGGGTAGAAATTAATAAACAGTGGTATTTAGATAATATTTGGAGTATTGAAGGGAGGTTTCCAGGCCAGTGGAAAAATACCGGCTAGGCTTCCTTTCCAAGCCACAGCCTCACCTGGGTCATTCCATAGCGAGTGATCAAACTTTTTTTACCTCATGTCATCCATTTTTCTTAATATTTTGTACACTTGTTGAATGATCAAAAGCAAGTTTAAATCTAACAGTTTTTTTAAAATCTCATCACGTTTTTGAATTATGAGGGTTTGAAATGACAATTTTGGCCTTGCTGGACTACACAAAAACCTTAAAAGCTCAGCCCAGAATTGAGATACGTCAAAACTAAAACCACCAATCTCTTCAGAACTTCATGGGCTTTAGTATGATATGTCACATGATGGACTTACTTTACATTTTAAATTTAAGTCACAAAAATTTAAAATTTTAAAAGTGATTTAAAATGTTATATGATCTAAAATTTTCAATAAAGGTGTTGATTCTGTAATATTTCTAAGAACTACCTGCAAAATTTCATATTCAGATCTCAATGGGATCCCATTTTTAAAAAATCATTTTGTACACACATGCCTGCCTTATTGAGCTCTATTTAGGATAAATGGGGCATCTTGGAGTAAAATATAACAGAATAAACAAGACTTCAAACTATAATATCAGTTACAGATACTGAAGTTGAGGCTCCAGTACTCTGGCCACCTCATGAGAAGAGAAGACTCCCTGGAAAAGACCCTGATGTTGGGAAATATGGAGGGCACAAGGAGAAGGGGACGACGGAGGATGAGATGGTTGGACAGTGTTCTCGAAGCTACCGACTTGAGTCTGACCAAACTGCAGGAGGCAGTGGAAGACAGGAGTGCCTGTCGTGCTCTGGTCCATGGGGTCACAAAGAGTCGGACACGACTGAACAACAACAACAACAACAACATAGCCATATTGTTGTAAGAAATTGGAAAGTTATTCATGTGCTTCTCAAATCTTAGATGCAAGCTTTGCAGGTTTTCATAAGCACCATATTTGTTTAATATACAAAGATGAGTTCTGGACCTTTGCCTTCTGCAGGGCCAGCCTGGCAATGAGAGGAGCTGAGACCTTTCCCTCTGGGCAGCTAGGAGAGTCCACATATCTGGCCTCCAAGGAGTGGGCTGCTTGCTGCCTCCTCCTCCTCCGCTGCACCACGTGCCCACTGCCACCCGGACCTCTCCAGGCTCCCCAGTGGGCATGGAAGGCAAGGGGTGAGCAGATGGGGGACGCTAAGCACACACCATGGACAGCACTTTCTGTTTTGCATCTAGTACCAAGAGGTGCTGGGCTGGCCCTGGCCTTCTGCATTCTGGTTCCTGTCTATGGGTCAGCTGACAGCAAGGCTTCCATCAGTGGAAAAGGAGGGAGGGAAGCCATTTTTTTCCTATTCCCTCTCCTGCTGCAGCCCCTAGACACTCTGCTCCAGATGTATACCGTCTGGGGAAGATTTGGGATGCTTCAGGGGGAAGGAGGAACCACTGAAAATTTATTCCCATCTTATTCCTCTGGCAAACATAGTCAGCAGAGCGACACAGTTGGATACAATCCCATGTCTCCAACAACATGCATGAAAAGCAGATCTCTTGTTGCCCATATTGCAAGGTGGGCATGTGAGGAACATGGCTGTCTGCTTGATTTCCCATACTACACAATTATGTACCCAAAATGTATAAGCCAACCTCACGGAGAACCTCACACAATCTAGTTCTTTCCCCTCTGGATGAAACCTGATGCATTCTGTTCATTTCTGTATACCTGATATCTGTCTTGTATCTTGTATGACTTGGTGTGGGCTGCTGCACAAAGACCTAGCAGAGCAGGGTCAGCCCTATCAGTCAGCCCAGCCAACCTCACAGGGTTGTTGTAAGGTTAAATCTGGTCAGAGAGAACCATGTCTGCCACCTTGTTCCTCCACCTTCAAATAAAGTAGAATGTGAATGTAATAAATTTCTTCCCCTCTACTATTCTAATTGGATCAGTTAATTTATATCAAGTCACCTCCTCTTTAAAAAAAAATAGCATGATGCTACTGTAATTGCATGCCTCATATTTGCTACTCTAGTAAAGATGCAAAATTAAGGAGATGTCTGTACAGTCAGGAATAAAATGGGAGCCCCTTAGAGCTGTCATGGCAGCCATGGTGATATTTCAAGCTCTTGAGAGCTGCCTGTGCATTATTGCTGAAGCCTATTGCAGCAAAAAATAATATTTAAAAAGAATAACACCCTAGGGATTCAAGTTTTGGGCTTTCTTATTTTTCCTCCACACAAAATCTGTGACACCGGCAACTTTCTGCCAAGAAATGTTATTTTGAGACATGTTTTGGACATAGCCTTCCTCTTGGGAAACCACTAAAATTTACAATTCATATTTCCTCCTTCCATGCTATAATTCACCTTTCTTTACAGGAAGAACCGAACTATTGCTGACATTCAGCTGCCCTATCAAGTTTGGAATGCTCACCAGTAAACCATGTTTGCCAGTTTCCTGTGTCAGATAATCCAAGTCCTGGACCTGAAATTACCCACTGGCATTTTTGAATGGTGGCATTCCTACTAGAAGTCAGATTTTTATTTCTTCTGTTTGTCTGGCAAGAGTGCCTGTGTGGTGAGCAGTTGGAGTGTTAGACTAGGACCTGGAAGAACAAGGTTCAAATTCCCACTCCGCTCACACAGCCCATCACTGTCTCTCAGCCCAGCCCACCTCACAGGGTTCCTGGGAGGATAAGATGGAGAGCAGCAGAACCACATACGCCACCTTGAGCTCCTTGGAGGAAAGGCAGGATATATATATATATATATTCTAGACTTGATGCTTGCATCCATTCAAAGCTCTGAATAAGCCCGTCTTTAATGTCTGAATTATTTTCAGATCACTTTATACTCAGAAAAACAAGTTTTATAGGTAACATATGCACCACCTTAATGAAGAAAACCACCCTTCACCTTCCTGATAGCTTATAGCCTCAGCAGAAATGGCATGTTTTTTTCAATGTCATAGGTTCAATTAACACAAATATGTAGGGTATACAACATGACTTCCTATCCCTTGATTACTCTGCACGAGGGAAGAAATGAATTTCTTCCAATCATTCCTTTAAAAAAAATTATTTGTTTTTAGTGCATAACAAAAAAGGAAAAGGAAAAGAAAGTAGAAATAATAATACAAAAAAGATTCTTTGGATCAATTGTACACTTCTTCATGTATGCTTAAGTTCAATTACATTGCAATAGCATTAGAAAGAAAGTACAGATTACACATAAATCCAATTCATTTTAACAGTTTCAATACTCACATAAAGAAGAACTTGATTATATTTGAACATTGACTTCCCTTGTCCAACTCTCCATTGATTCAAAAAACACTGATTATCATTCCAATAAGAATCAATTTTCTTACATTTCCACCAAATATGGAATAGATCTCCAACTTCATCACATCTCCAACAGGTGTTTTGCACATTCTTAAACATCTTAGAGAGCTTATATGCGGTGATATACCTATAAAACATTTTTTAGTAAATTTTCTCTAATCGCATTACAGGTGGTAAAGTTCCAATTCTCTTTCCAAAGTCTTTCCCACCTTGACATTAATATATTATGCCCCACATCTTGCGCCCAATGGGTCATCACAGATTTTACCTCCTCCTCCATTACAGTCCAGTCTAATAGGAGACGATAAGCCTTCAAGAGAGTTTTAACTTTTGAATTTAATATTTCTGCTTCAAACTTTGAGGGTACTCTTTCAAAACCTATTTTAATATCAGATTTAAATCTCCCGAAGAGTTGATAGTAATGAAGCCAGTCCCTTACTTGGTTTTTTATTTGTTCAAATGTTTTTTATTTGTATTTTATTTTATTATTCTTCCAGCAATGTTCGATAAGTGGGCCAGCTAACTCCAGTATTTCCACGTCTCACTGCGAACCCCTCTAGGGGAGAGTTCCACCATGGCACTCATTGTTCAAGCAGATGTTTATGCTTTAACCAGGCTTTCAATAAAGATCCTCCGATAATATGACTGGAGAAATCTTTATGTATTTTATATTTGTCATAGTTCAAATATCCGTGCCAACCAAACCTTAAGTTGAAGCCTTCTAAATCTAATATTTCTGGATTTTCTAAACGGCACCACTCCTTAAGCCATGTGAGGCAGGCAGCATCATAATATAAAATTAAGTCTGGCAAGGCCAGTCCTCCCTATGCTCTGATATCAATCATATTTAAATGCTTTATCTGGGGTCGCTTTCCTTGCCATATATATATTGATATATGTTTCTGCCATTCCTTCAGTCTATCCTCTCCGCCCAATGTAGGTATTGTTTTGAATAAGAACAGGAGTTTTGGAATTACCATCATTTTAATTGTTGCTAACCTCCC
Source organism: Lacerta agilis (assembly GCF_009819535.1). Lineage (NCBI taxonomy): Eukaryota > Metazoa > Chordata > Lepidosauria > Squamata > Lacertidae > Lacerta > Lacerta agilis. The sequence continues at coordinate 99,427,582 of NC_046315.1, read as the reverse complement.
TAAAAAAGAGTTTTAGATTGTTCCATGTATCCATACTTTTTAAAATATTCCAAGTTGAAGTATAATTATCCTAGTATAAATTTATGTTTTTTGGGCTAATCCACACCCCTAGATATTTAGTTTTTTGACAAATCTTTAAACCCATATTCTTTTCAAGTGTCTTCATATCCCTTTCTTTCACATTTTTAACTAACAGTTTAGTTTTTACTTTATTTAGCTTAAATCCCGCCAAGCTCCCATATTCTTCTGTCACTTCCAAAGCCCACAGGATACTATCTTCTGGGTTCTCTGTAGTTAAAATTAGATCGTTCATGAAAGCTTTTATTTTATAAATTCTTTCTCCCATTTTTATTCCCTTAATATTTTGGTCTTTTCTTAATTGATTATTAAGAACCTCCATTACCAATATGAAAATTAATGGGGAGAGAGGACACCCTTGTTGTGTGCCTTTACTTATTGGAAAGCTTCCAGTAATTGTTCCGTTAATTATAAGATTAGCATTTTGCTGTTTGTAAATGGCACAGATTCCATTACAAAAAAATGTCTCCAAATTCCATTTGTCTCATTAGTCCCTTCATAAATGTCCAGGAGATTTTGTCGAACGCCTTCTCGGTGTCTAGTAGCAAAAGTACAGCTGGCTTATCTATTTTATAATCCAAATATTCAATTATATCTATAATACGCCGTACATTATTATATAAATAGAGTCTGGGTAAAAACCCAGTTTGGTCTTTATTTATTATTTCCTGGAGCACTGCTTTGAATCTTTGAGCCAAGATATCGGCAAATACTTTTTAGTCTGTATTAAGTAAAGCAATGGGTCTGTAGTTTGACATTTGGGTTAAATCCATTTCAGCCTTTGGAATTAAAGTAATATAGCTGTCCTTCCATGTTTTTGGTAATTCTCCACTCACCAGAACCTCATTAATTGTATCTTTGAATGGTATGAACAATGTTTCCTCCAATCTTTTATAGTAAAGCGAGGTAAAGCCATCCGGACCCGGGGATTTTCCTTGTTGGAGTTTTTTAATTGCCTCACTCAGTTCCATTGATGTTACTGGTGAATTCAGATTTAAAAGTTTTTCTTTAGGGATTTCTTTTAGTTTATTTTTTCTTATATACTGTTTTAATTTTTCAGGGTCTTCTATTTTCTTCTTATATAAATCTCTGTAGTAGTCCATAAAGCAAGTATTTATTTTAGATTGATCCGTAATACAATTTTCTCCAATTTTAATTTTATTAATAATATGCTGATCTTTCCTTTCCTTTAATTGCCAATCATTCATTAGACATTCTTTTCTGCAAATTTTGAGGCCAGATGTTCTCTAAGCATCCTCTGAATGCTCAAATATTTGCTGAATATACATACATAATATTTGGTAACCAGCCATATTTGACAGCCAATTATATTTAATTTTGAAATATTTAATACATGACAGATGGTGGTTGGCATTAACGATAGTTCATGGGCAATGATTTGTGGCAGGGCTGTCACCTGATTAAAGGAACCTTAATGGGCAATCCTATGCAGATGTACAGTTGAATTCAATGGGGCTTACTCCCATGGAAGTGGGTAAGGGATGACAGTCTTACACCACTGAAGGGGCTGAAGGATCATAGAATCATAGAATCCTAGAGTTGGAAGAGACCACAAGGGCCATCCAGTCCAACCCCCTTGCCAAGCAGGAAACACCATCCAAGCATTCCTGAGAGATGGCTGTCAAGCCTCCACTTAAAGACCTCCAAAGAAGGAGACTCCACCACACTCCTTGGCAGCAAATTCCACTGTCGAACAGCTCTTACTGTCAGGAAGTTCTTCCTAATGTTTAGGTGGAATCTTCTTTCTTGTAGTTTGAATCCATTGCTCCATGTCTGCTTCTCTACACTACTGACAAAGCCCTGCTAGGAGGCAAACTTGCCTTATTTTTGCCTCCATGTTGATTAAAAAAACAACAACAAACCTCTGTATTGAACCCATAATAATAGTAACAATTTCATTTTAAAAATCTGCATAAAGTCAACCAAGCCAAGTAGATAATCAAAACAAATAGATAAAATGCTATCCTGATTTATGATAGCCAAAATCCTTGTTACCCCACTGCCCCTAAATAACAAGACCCAATGCATATTAGTTAAGGAAGTACCCCTTTCTTCCCTTTCCTAGGACTTCTCAATTTTGCCTCCACTGAATTTCTGATCTCACTGCACAACCGCCCCCCCCCCAAAGTGGACAGACATTCTGTGATCTCTTTGTTAGTAATACAGTGGTCCTGCTCAGAGTAGACCCACTGTAATTAATCACCATGACCAATGCATACATTAATCTCAATGGGTCTACTCTGTGTAGGACTTAGTTGGCTCTAACCCATAAGCTCTAATATATTTTATCCTGTACTCCTTAGGTCTGCAGTTGCTCAACGGGAATCATAAATCGTGCTTTACTTCGCAGGGTCACTGCGCAAGCAAAGCACAATGCCGGGGGGGGGGGAGCCCTGGCGCTGTGGTCAGAGAAGAACTTGCTGCTTCCTTCAAAGTACTATATCGCATTCCAGAGATGGACTCGAATATTCCCATTCCCTTCCTGTGCCCTCCTCTGAGAGAGATTCTGTTGCCAAGTTCTCTGCCCCCCCCCTTCCACACCAACACAAGTCAAATGCATTTATTCATAGCAAAGACTTCAGGAGCAATGCTTTCGTGGGGAAGGCATTCATTCCTCATTATTTTTAGGTCTGCAAACTGTAGGCTGCAAGCCTACCCCTGAGTAAATATGCATAATACTGCACTGTTTAGTGAAAATCCAGCAGGTTTCTTTTTAGACTTAGATAAGGAAATTTGGGATTTGGTTGTAATGCAAAAGATAAGATTTGTATGTATTTAAAATAAGGGCAGTGATCATTCATAAAACAGGGTTGATGGTAACGCAGACATCCTGGCATTGATGGGTAAATTGGCACTTGTGGTGGGATTATTATACAGTCATCATCTCAATCCAGGCCCCGAGAGAACTGAGCTTCCAGTGGTTTCACTCTAGAATCTCCATTTGCAGTTCCTTTGTTCAAGAATGGGAACTCTAAGGTCCTCTGCAGATTGTTCTGGGTGGCTGAAATATCTTCCCATATGGCTTTGTGGATATTATCCCTTTGATGCCAGATTTGTGTCTGTTATTTTTTCACAGAGACTGACCTGTTTGTCCTACATAGAATGCAGAACAGCATTGCTGGCAGACAACAGCAGATATCACAGTCACTGTCAAAAACCAACAGGTCAATAAACCCTTGATGTTAGACCCTGAAATGTGGGTGTTGTCTGAACTGATACGATATCATGCTGTGAACCGCCCTGAGATCTTTGGATGAAGGGTCGTATGCAAATTTAATAAATAGTAATAGTAAAGATGATGATGATGATAAAATCAGACGCCACGATGCTTTGCTTTTGTTGCAACTAATATTGCTACCCATTTGGAAATAATCTGTTTCCAAGTAAACATGCAACAACCTGAGCTGCAAAAGTAGGGTTGCCAGCCATATATCCTCTTTTTCCATAGGTAGAGTCATCCAAATGATCCATAGTTAAAAGCAGAAGTTGCCAAATGTGTCCTCTTTTTTGTTCTTCAAAATATGACAACCCTAGAAGACACAGTGTTGCACAGTGGTTAGAACGCTGGGCTAGGACCTGGGAGAACAGGTTTCAAAGCCCCACTCAGCCATGAAACTCACTGCAGGCAATGGCCTACCTCACAGAGGTGTTGTGAGGAAGGAAAGGTGGGGTATAAATGTAATATATAATAAGTTGTGCAAATTAGGCTGAGAAGTAGCACACGGGAAATCGCTTTCATTCTTTTCAGCATGCATTTTCAGAAAGGGACAGCATGTTAATTCTTGTTCATTTTTTATTTTACAGTATTGTATAATGGCAAATAAATGTAACATTCCTTTTGTTCCCTAAAAGAATGAAGTTCTTCTTGTCAGCTCTATCATCCGATCAACAGGAAGTCTATGGCAATGATATGAATTGATCCAGTTTACAGCAATGGGAGTGGAAAGATGAAAGATTAGATATGAAATATAGCCTGTCACTTAGAAAATCCAGTGAGTCTAAGAAGCTCAGAAAGCGAAATCAGCCATAAATATAGCAAGGAGGGAAGCAATTTGCAAATGTTAAACATGAGCTAGAATTTAAAAAAATACCCCTTTTGTTGTTAAGTGCAACAATTGGTTCGGTGTTGTCTCTGATATCAAGTGACATGAAATACTGTTAGACCAAAAAGCTGTGTGGCATCTGACATCCCCCTCGTTGTTGTTGTTCAGTCGTTCAGTCGTGTCCGACTCTTCGTGACCCCATGGACTCTGGTCAGGCCAGGCACCCCTATCCTCCACTGCCTCCCGCAGTTTGGCCAAACTCATGCCAGTTGCTTTGAGAACACTGTCCAACCATCTCATCCTCTGTCGTCCCCTTCTCCTTAGACATCCCCCTTAGAGAGGCCTATTTCACTCAGACACCTCCCAAGATACTCTCAGTTTTAGGATTGGTAAGTATCCCCTTCATGGATCACTGCCTCCCCTTCATGGATCACTGCCTCCCCTTCATGGATCACTGCCTTGTCGTGGCGAAGGGGCTTGAATTACTCAGGGAAGCTATGAGCTATGCCGTGCAGGGCCACCCAAGATGGATAGGTCATAGTGGAGAGTTTGGACCAAACGTGATCCACCTGGAGGAGGAACTGGCAACCCACTCCAGTATCCCTGCCAAGAAAACTCCATGGACAAAGACAACAGGCATATAAAAGTTATGACGCTGGAAGATGAGCCCCTCAGGTCGGAAGGCGTCCAACATGCTACTGGGGAAGAGCGGAGGACAAGTACAAGTAGATTCAGAGCTGATGAAGCGGCTGGGCCAAAGCCGAAAGGACGCTCAGTTGTGGATATGCCTGGAAGCGAAAGGAAAGTCCAATGCTGCAAAGAAAAGTATTGCATAGGAACCTGGAATGTAAGAACCATGAACCTTGGTAAGCTGGATGTGGTCAAAAATGAGATGGCAAGAATAAACATTGACATCCTAGGCATCAGTGAACTAAAATGGACAGGAATGGGCGAATTCAGTTCGGATGACTATCATATCTACTACTGTGGGCAGGAATCCCGTAAAAGAAATGGAGTGGCCCTCATAGTCAACAAAAGAGTGGCGAAAGCTGTACTGGGATGCAATTTCAAAAATGATAGAATGATCTCGATACGAATCCAAGGCAGACCTTTCAACATCACAGTAATCCAAGTTTATGCACCAACTACCAGTGCTGAAGAAACTGAAATTGACCATTTCTATGAAGACTTACAACACCTTATAGAAATGACACCAAAGAAGGATGTTCTTCTCATTATAGGGGATTGGAATGCTAAAGTAGGGAGTCAAGAGATAAAAGGAACAACTGGCAAGTTTGGCCTTGGAGTTCAAAATGAAGCAGGGCAAAGGCTAATAGAGTTCTGTCAGGAGAACAAGCTGGTCATCACAAACACTCTTTTCCAACAACACAAGAGACGACTCTACACATGGACATCACCAGATGGGCAACATCGAAATCAGATTGATTATATTCTCTGCAGCCAAAGATGGAGAAGCTCTATACACTCAGCAAAAACAAGACCTGGAGCTGACTGTGGCTCTGATCATCAGCTTCTTATAGCAAAATTCCAGCTTAGACTGAAGAAAGTAGGAAAAACCACTGGGCCAGTAAGATACAATCTAAATCAAATTCCTTATGAATACACAGTTGAAGTGAAAAACAGGTTTAAGGACTTAGATTTGGTGGATAGAGTGCCTGAAGAACTGTGGATGGAGGCTCGTAACATTATACAGGAGGCAGCAATGAAAACCATCCCAATGAAAAAGAAATGCAAGAAAGCAAAGTGGCTGTCCAATGAGGCCTTAAAAATAGCGGTGGAGAGAAGGCAAGCAAAATGCGAGGGAGATAGTGAAAGATACAGGAAATTGAATGCAGATTTCCAAAGAATAGCAAGGAGAGACAAGAGGGCCTTTCTAAACGAACAATGCAAAGAAATAGAGGAAAATAACAGAATGGGAAAAACCAGAGATCTGTTCAAGAAAATTGGAGATATGAAAGGAACATTTCGTACAAAGATTACCACAATTAAGGACAAAAGTGGAAAGGACCTAACAGAAGCAGAAGACATCAAGAAGAGGTGGCAAGAATACACAGAGGAATTATACCAAAAAGATATGGAGGTCTCATACACCCCAGGTAATGTGGTTGCTGACCTGGAGCCAGACATACTGGAGAGTGAAGTCAAATGGGCCTTAGAAAACCTTGCTAACAACAAGGCCAGTGGAAGTGATGATATTCCAGCTGAACTATTTAAAATTTTAAAAGAGGATGCTGTTAAGGTGCTACACTCAATATGCCAGCAAGTTTGGAAAACTCAGCAGTGGCCAGAGGATTGGAGAAGATCAGTCTACATCCCAATCCCAAAGAAGGGCAGTGCCAAAGAATGCTCCAACTACCGCACAATTGCACTCATTTCACACGCTAGCAAGGTTATGCTTAAAATTCTACAAGGCAGGCTCAAGCAGTATGTGGACCGAGAACTCCCAGAAGTGCAAGCTGGATTTCGAAGGGGCAGAGGAACCAGAGACCAAATTGCAAACATGCGCTGGATTATGGAGAAAGCTAGAGAGTTCCAGAAAAACATCTACTTCTGCTTCATTGACTATGCAAAAGCATCTGACTGTGTCGACCACAGCAAACTATGGCAAGTTCTTAAAGAAATGGGAGTGCCGGATCACCTCATTTGTCTCCTGAGAAATCTCTATGTGGGACAAGAAGCTACAGTTAGAACTGGATATGGAACAACTGATTGGTTCAAAATTGCGAAAGGAGTACGACAAGGCTGTATATTGTCTCCCTGCTTATTTAACTTATATGCAGAATTCATCATGCGAAAGGCTGGACTGGATGAATCCCAAGCCGGAATTAAGATTGCCGGAAAAAATATCAACAACCTCAGATATGCTGATGATACTACCTTGATGGCAGAAAGTGAGGAAGAATTAAAGAACCTTTTAATGAGGGTGAAAGAAGAGAGCGCAAAATATGGTCTGAAGCTCAACATCAAAAAAACTAAGATCATGGCCACTGGTCCCATCACCTCCTGGCAAATAGAAGGGGAAGAACTGGAGGCAGTGAGAGATTTCACTTTCTTGGGTTCCATGATCACTGCAGATGGTGACAGCAGTCACGAAATTAGAAGACGCCTGCTTCTTGGGAGAAAAGCAATGACAAACCTAGACAGCATCTTAAAAAGCAGAGACATCACCTTGCCGACAAAGGTCCGCATAGTTAAAGCTATGGTTTTCCCAGTAGTAATGTACGGAAGTGAGAGCTGGACCATAAAGAAGGCTGATCGCCGTAGAATTGATGCTTTTGAATTATGGTGCTGGAGGAGACTCTTGAGAGTCCCATGGACTGCAAGAAGATCAAACCTATCCATTCTCAAAGAAGTCAGCCCTGAGTGCTCACTAGAAGGACAGATCCTGAAGTTGAGGCTCCAGTACTTTGGCCACCTCATGAGAAGAGAAGACTCCCTAGAAAAGACCCTGATGTTGGGAAAGATGGAGGGCACAAGGAGAAGGGGACGACAGAGGATGAGATGGTTGGACAGTGTTCTCGAAGCTACTAACATGAGTTTGGCCAAACTGCGAGAGGCAGTGAGGGATAGGCATGCCTGGCGTGCTCTGGTCCATGGGGTCACGAAGAGTCGGACACGACTGAACGACTGAACAACAACAACAACAACAACAAAGTATTTCGCATCTGTTTCTCACACTTTTCTTTAGTTCTGATTCTCTACACGCTGACTACATAAGCCAAAAGCATCCAACTCTTTCCATGCAAACACTCAGGAGGAATGAAAGACTAATGCAGAGCAGGGCTGCAAAAGCAGAACCGAGCGAAGGCTGAAGCAAGAGCAGCAGAGATAATGACAATCGTGGTGGACTGAATGTTCAGGGGCCTTAATCCTAATGCAGAAAAGCAGAAACGGGATCCAGGTGAATTGGAAGCTAAATTGTGGAACACTTGCCTTTTTAGAAGCTATACAAAGCATTGCTTATCGCAAAGTTTCTAAAAGGTTATTTCATAGATTTTAGTGTTCTAAGCTCTGATCATTAGATTTTATATAATTTCAGAGGCAGTTCCTAGTCATATGAATCGCACCGCAGAGTCTTGAAAGCAACCAGACCCACAGGGCTAGCCTAGGCAGCCATCCACCCACCTGGGCTCTTGTCCATTTGTTCTTCTCTTGGGAATGGATCGTCTGTGAAGAGGCTCAGGTTGAGTTTACACATCAACAAGCGATCCTGGTTTCCTGCTATAAGTCAGCTATGGTAAGCAGCAGGTCCATGCCCTCCCCTTTCTAATCCCTTTCTTTGTGCTAGAGGAAGAGATGAATGGCTTCTGCTTGTAATGTTAGGGCCCATCCACACCACCTGAAATCTCCTTTCATAGCTGGGATGCTCTTGCATTTTTGAGCGAGGGACCACATGACATTTTGCCTGTGGAGCACATAATACACAATTCTTGAAGCTAAAATGAGCTTTTGGCCTAACTGGTAGTACGAAAAGGTTTTCTGATACGGTGGTAGGGTGCTCCCCCTTTGACCTCTATTTGGAATATCATGGTTCTTGCCTTGTCTCCTGCATCCCTGGCAGCTGCTCCTCACTTCTCTGCCTCATTATCTAATGGCTTCTTCCACTGCTCATTTCTGGTGCTCTCGGACTCCATGCACCCTCTTGTGCTGTGGAATTCTTTGCACTCAGTGCAGCTTACTGTTGAGTAGGAGTGCCAGAAGTCTCCACGTTCCCCAGCAGCCTGGGCACCCACATCCAAGAGGGGTGCATGCAAGGAAAACCCAAGACAAGGCTTATCCTGAGTAGGAGACAGCAGCACGTGAGCTGGACAACACAAATGTCGTCTCGTCTCCTCCAAGACACTGCCATCTAAACAGGAAGAAAGCATACCTCTACCTGCTGGAGCTGAGGGAGGCAGGTGGCAGACAGAGCTGATGCTGAAATCGAGTTCAGCAGGGTTTCCATCCGCCCAGAGCTATTTTTCTAGAAAAAGAGGTGCCAGAACTCCCCAAGAACACCTCCCTTGTTCTCTTAGAATGGCAATGGCACCCACCTGAGAGGGGCTGGAACTGAGCTTTGGCAGAGAAAAAGCCCTGGTTCCATGCAAGTGGGGCTTGGAGTTCAACTTGAGCAAGGGAGTGAAAGCTGGATTGGATCATTTTCTCCCCCCCCCCTCCTTGGCTTTGCGCTAGGAACAACACCAGACATCTTTTGCCATCTCTCTCTCCCACACACCCTGCCGGCCCCAGGCCAATGTGCCTCAAAGGAAATTGCAGTAATAACACAGTCCTCCATGTTCTTAGTTGTGTTTCTGTAAGAAACACAAGCTGGATTTTCCTTTATTTTTTATTTTATTTATTTAAATTCATATACTTCCCTTCATCTGAAGATAGATATTCTTTATTCGGCTATAAGCCCACAAAGTAAAACAAATCAATAAATAAAACGGCATTTTACATTCTAAAATATCAACTAAAATATTTCAACGCATAATCTCCTTCGCATTACTTACAATCTCTAGATGTACCATATTATGGCCTTGAAGATAAAGATGGTGCATAGAGTTTACTAGATTTTTAATAGTCATGCAGCATTCCATGAAGTCATCGCTTCATCTGAAGATCTCAGGATGGTTCACCACTAGGTGGGGTGGGTGTGAGAGAGACACTCCATCCCCCAGATTCCCCCATCTATGAATGTACAGGTGAAACTCAAAAAATTAGAATATCGTGGAAAAGTTCATTTATTTCAGTAATTTAACTTAAAAGGTGGAACTAATATATGAGATAGACTCATGACATGCAAAGCCTTTATTTTCCACGATATTCTAATTTTTTGAGTTTCACCTGTACTCAGAGTAAACCCCTTACATGGTACAACTGAGAGCAGAGCACGGTAGTTGTAGCAATCTAATGATGCCCCAAAATATGTGTGGTGGCAGGGGTGGGGGAGGGACAGAAGCAAGCAAGCAGATTGCATGTGCCTTCTTTATTTCTGCCAGAAACAGTGATAGAGTTTATGGGTTGGTGGCAAGGGGGTTGGAGGGTGGAGTTTTTCAATATGAGCAAAAGACACCAGATCCAATAAACAAATTAGCAGGGCGTGTGGTCCTGTTTCAACAGAATGTGAGATCAGTTAACAAACATCTATGGTCTGGTTCCACAGAAGCTGCTGTGCACAAACGATGCAGAAACAGAAGTGGGGAAATTGTGTGCACTGATGTGTGGAAGAGCCCTTAAACGAAGCACAGTTCTCTCTGACAGCCAGACTCAGGAAACTGTTTTGTTTAAACAATCTGTTGGGAATGTGCCGGCATCTGAAACCATGGCCTGATCCTGTGTGCTTTCACTGACCACAGTTCTTCAAGTATGGATCTAATATGGAACGGTGGTTATTTCAAAGCAGAATATTTAAGTCATGAAACGGCATGAACCAGCATGACTCACCAAGACTTATGCATGGAGCAGGAAACCTATTCTGCCCGAACCCAGTTCTATTCCATTTCCATTAGAAGCTCTGACATTAAAAAAAGTCACTAGGTGGTGATTTCCCCCTGTCATCCAAGTTATGAAGCATAACCATCATGACGCTAAAAGTGATAATGGATGGTCCTGCAGGAAGTTTGCTGAAATAATGGTCCCACCCACAGCATGCATTTACAGTATAGTACTTGGCTCCCTCCAAAGAATCCTGGGAATTGTAGTTGGGTGCTGGGAGTTATAGCTCTTTGAGAGCTGAGCCACAGTTCCCAGGAACTACTGTGGGTTCAGCACCTGTTTTTCACTCCCCCTGCAGAAAGGTGCAAATGGGTAGGGACACAGGGCACATGAGAGCATGTGAAGGGGAATGGGAAGTCTTGTGCTCACTGCCTGCGCTCCTCTGTTGGCCGCCTCCTCCGTGTGGTGGGTGTCAGGAGTGCTTTGTAGGCTGCGCCTGTGTTGCTTTAGCTCATGTCCTGCAACTTCACCATGTAAGTGTTAAGTATTGTTAACATCACAAGAGGGCAATTGGTGGCCCTCCCCTTAATTTTAAAAAGCTCTCTGCAGGGGATCAGGTCAGACCTCTGGCCTGAGCCACCTGCCTGCTGGCAGCCTGCAGAGCGAGAAGGAAGAGGCATGGGGGAGAGAGAGAGGGAGGCAGAAAAGGGGCAGCTGCATTCACCTCCCACAGCTGGCAGGAAGCCTGCAGCAGGTGAACCCTGAGGGAATGTGGCCCCTGATAGAAAAGAGATGCCCACTTTTGCTTGACATGCTCAGATTACTTTCTGCTCCCTTTGTAGCCGAATGTGCTGAGAGCCTCAACAAAGTAATAAGACCATGAGATAAGAGGGAAAGCAACCACTTCTGAAACGTATGCGTGGATTCACCTCGGGTCTTTACAAATGAGAGGCAGCGTTTTAGCAAATGAGAGCACTAGGCTTAGGGCCAAACTAGACGCAATGGTAAATGCAAATGTAAATTCAGCACGCACATCTTTAAAGAGGGAATTTCCTACCTTGCCGCAGTCCTGAGGGAAATCCCCCCACCTCAAACCTTGGAACTGGCATTGGGAGTGAATTCCTCTCACCCCACACATATATTTTCAGAAAGGAAATCTTATTTTAATGCTCATTTATTTTTAAATCCATGATTATGTACCATAGTTAACAAATGTACTTGGTTTTGTTTCCTCCCTAAAATAGCAAAGAACCTGCTATTGGCATTTTCACAATCTATTACCCAACCAAAGATAAGCCTGTGCCAATGGTTTAAGGCGATGCTTGGTTTTATATTTCTATTTATATTGTTGTTATTTCTGTTTCCTACCTACCCTTTGCAACAAGGTCCCAGAATAGGTTACAGCAATTTAAGGCAATGGTAAAATAATCTTAAAATGAATTGCTGTAAAGAGAAGAGCAACAGGAGTGGAAACATGTGAAAGATCTCTGGCACCAATGGCACCAGCGGGTGGGAGGGAGAGTGTCCTCCCAATGGAAACAACTGCTTCAAGGAGGGCGGGTCTTTCCTTCACGGCCATAATAGGGTCAAAGGGGGTCAAATTTCCACCATATCTACTGTGTTCCTGATAATCACCCCCCACCCCCCAAGCAGATGCTATGTGGACTTTTGAAACATGCATGTTTATTGCAAAGAGGCATTTAACAGCATGTTTTGTGCTTGTGGGACTCTTGAGTCTGCAAGGAGATAAGAGAATCAGCAGAGTCGTCTGCTTGCTGTACCAACTGATTCAACAAACTTGTGTTTTCATTAAAGGTAAAGGTACCCCTGTCCAGTCGCGGACGACTCTGGGGTTGTGGCGCTCATCTCACTCTATAGGCCGAGGGAGCTGGCATTTGTCCACAGCTTCTGGGTCATGTGGCCAGCATGACTAAGCCGCCTCTGGCGAACCAGAGCAGCCCATGGAAACGCCATTTCCATTACTGTACTTCAGTATTATTTGACCAATATTGGAGAGGTCAACTGACAAAATTGTTTCTGAAGTGGACAAAAGCCATTTTAATTTTGTTCTGAACCTCTTTGCTGTTTCTAAGCGTAATTACCTCAGGAACTCCCCTCAAACTAACATGCCCTGTTTGTCAAACCTAGAGATGGGGTTTTAGGCCTTACTACAGGTTTTTAATGCACCTGAAATATCTTCTTCTAAAGTTGCAATGCAAAGAATTTAAAGCTTTAGCCCAGAGAAAAGACAGTTGTTAACTGAAACATTGCTTTAATATATACTTCACTTAGCTAAAGCCCCTATAGGTTAGCAAATGGATATCAAGAATTTTGAATTATTCAGATCCCTGGGTAGCCACTTCTAGTTTCCTGTGGTTAGTGAAATATTCACCGCTGTAAACTATCTAATAAAATTTGTGCATATTCAACAGAGATAAATTCCCTTGAAAAATCCTATCTATAACTTTTCAGGTTCTTTGCCCCAAATTCTGACAGAATAAAAATAACTCTCGTATCCAAAATAGAAAAGCAGATGCCACAGAGCAATGAGCATATTGATTGAAACGGAACACATTCTGCCAGAGGCTTTGCTTTAAGGTCTTGGCTGCGCCACTTGGCTGCCTCGCTGCGGTTACCATCCCTGAGCTGTGTGCAGGGGCACCCAAAGGACTCTTCATCTCCCGCTGGAGTGGAGCATGTTGGAAAGGGCTCATCTATTTCATTTCTTCCTTCGTTCAGGAAGGTCAGTGCAAGTGTAGAGGGATGCTGAAAGGCAATAAAAGAAATTAACGCGAATTCCAAAATTTATTGTGTTAATTAATTTGAAGAGAGACAAACTGTCATAAATACAAGGAAGGTCTGCACAAAGGCAATCACTTACAGAAAGATTCAGAAGGCACAAAAGGAGATGATGGCTTGCCTTGCTCAAAGGGGGGGGGGGAGCAGATTTCATGATTAGGAAGCTGCTGCACCTCTGAATTATTGTACAGTGAGAATCGTGGCAATTTCCTTCTAGGCTATCAACATAATAGGAGTGCAAGCGACCATGTGAACTCCTTTGCAAATATTTATGAGCCAGTGTGTGTGTTTAGTCAGTGGACAAATTCACCAGCCTCTCTGTTTACCTTTTGCAGAAAGATGCCTTCTGGCTGGAGAAAAGGTAATGTCACCTTAATTGTGCTCCTGCCGCAGCTGGCATAAATTATTTATGCTGCTGCTTATTTATTTTTAGACTTCCTTAACTTCCACCTCCACTTGGAAGGACTGTGTGGCTCTTAAATGAAGTCAAGCACAGTGTTGTTACGGCACATCAGCCGGCCAGACTTGTGGGCTCTTACCGCTTTGCCTCTTGGCATGTCGGTTAGGAGGAGGTGGCAGAGCTCTGCTTCCGTGTCCAGAGAGTTTGTTATGTCGGGCCGCAACACACAGCGGGTACGGTGGCTTACATTCCTATTTACACAGCCCTTCGCCTTTGAAGAAAACATGCTCCAATTACTGGAGACAGCCACAAACATTGTTGGCATGCAGTAAAATGATACTCTTATTAAGGCAAAGCAATGCTCACAATACAGTGGGCGGTTTTTCAAGTCATGTAGACCTCTGCTTTTTTAAAATAAATAATATTTATTAAGTTTTCCATTTTAACAATTAATAAAAGCCACATTAAAAACATTCCAAATTACAAAATAATCAAACAGTCCGAATATTATGCCAAATTATAAACCTTTGGTTGGCTTCCCATGCTCTGAGATTGCGGAGTGACGATCATCTCACGTTTATGCTGCTTCTCTTAATTAGTCCAGTAAATCAATCTGATGTTAATCCTGATGTTAAGCCTCTGAGTTGGTCAGGCAAGCGAGTTAGATCAATACAATATATTTCTGTGTGGATGTTCATTTTCTTTTTCTCTCTCTCTTTATATTCTTTATACTCCAAGTCTGTCCGTGGCATTCACTTCCGCTTCCAATTATACCAGGCATATGTCCAAACTTCTTCGTTTTATCTCAATCCAAAACAGATAAGCCTGTACTTTAGCTAGAAGCCTTAATTTCCGTCTTCTGTCCTTAACAATCCATTGAAGGTAAATTGCAAATTCATAAATCTTTTCCACACACTTAGTAATTAGGCAAAAATTATAACAATAATAATACAATACTCTCCAGTCCCACTTGCATAGATAAACAATTCGGTAGTCAGAGACGTCACCTTGCCGACAAAGGTCCGTATAGTTAAAGCTATGGTTTTCCCAGTATGGAAGTGAGAACTGGACCATAAAGAAGACTGATCGCCGAAGAATTGATGCTTTTGAATTATGGTGCTGGAGGAGACTCTTGAGAGTCCCATGGACTGCAAAAAGATCAAACTTATCCATCCTTAAAGAAATCAGCCCTGAGTGCTCACTGGAAGGGCAGATCCTGAAGTTGAGGCTCCAGTACTTTGGCCACCTCATGAGAAGAGAAGACTCCCTAGAAAAGACCCTGATGTTGGGAAAGATGGAGGGCACAAGGAGAAGGGGACAACAGAGGATGAGATGGTTGGACAGTGTTCTCGAAGCTACCAACATGAGTCTGACCAAACTGTGGGAGGCAGTGGAAGATAGGAGTGCCTGGCGTGCTCTGGTCCATGGGGTCACGAAGAGTCAGACATGACTAAACGACTAAACAACAGCACATTTTTGCAAAACAGATTTCCTAATAAAATGCATTTCTGTGTGTTGTTTTCACAAACATAACTTTACACTAGAATATGCATTACTTGGCTGGAGGAATGCACTGCAAAATTCTGAAAAATGTGAGTTTTGAAAAAGTTCTGTGTTTCTGAAAGTGCAGATTAGGTAGGAATTTCAGAAATAGACTGGAAAGAGAAATGGCTGAATTGCAACTACTGTAATCACCAAACTTAAAACCATGGAGAGACCTGGTCTGAACAAAGACATTGGCTTCTTATCTCATTATACATGACAAAGCTATCTTTAGCCATCTCACCCCTTCCCTTTCCCTGTAAGACCCTGTAAAAATTGCAGTTGTTAACAGTTGTCAACAGGTTTTCCACACCTATCAGCCGATCACCCATTCCCACCACCCTTCTGAGTAATACCCCTCCCCACTCCCTCACTATATTTAAGGGTCTGGTGACTTCCGTTTCAGTGTATCTGAAGAAGTGTGCATGCACACGAAAGCTCATACCAAGAACAAACTTAGTTGGTCTCTAAGGTGCTACTAGAAGGATTTTTTTTATTTTATATTTTGTTTTGACTATGGCAGACCAACACGGCCACCTACCTGTAACTGTTTTATACATCTTAGCCAACTTACTTAGAATTAAATACCATCTATGAATCATTTTCATATAATTCTCTTTCAGTGAATAACATGCAGTAAATTTCAAATCATATTTCCAAAGTTTCTTCCAGAGGTTTAAGTCTGTATTATGTCCTATATCTATTGCCCAGTGTGTTATTGAAGCTTTAAGTAGCTTTTCTTTTGTTTCCCATTCTAATAATAATAAAAAATTATACATTTTAGACAAATGTTTATCCTGGTTCTGTAATAATTCTCTTTCAGATTGTGAGCTTTGGTCCAACCCCCCTTTTTAATCTAGCATAAACATATCATGAAACTGGTGGTATTGCAACCAATCTGTGAGTCGACTCCTTAAATCTTCCATAGGTTTCAATCTGGGTTCCCTCCCTGTAATATTATTGGCAATTTAAGGCAGAATTGTTTTTCTACATCAAATACCAGTCTCCCAGAAATGAGGGTGGTGGCTTGTTGGTAGCCCCTGGAACCTGATTCTGCCATTTGGCTTCTTCTGTTGACAGAAGCAGTGAGAGAGCACATATTCCAGGCTTCATGCTCAAGCTCGCATCACTAAACCAGCCTTCAGCCGTGCCCACAACAGTTTGCAAGTAACTGACAGGGCAGGAACAATGAGGGCACATGGGCAGTTGGAAGGCATGCAAAACTGAGCAGGTGCCAAAGTGGGTTATTGCTTCTTCTAAATGAACGGTAAAATAGTCAGTGCTGTTTCTTAGAAGAAGCTTGTAATTAAAAAAGTAGATTGGGTGCTTGATGAATCACATTTTCATGGGAAATCTTGAAATGTTAACAGCTCTCTCCATTACATGGGCATTTTGCTACAGCATTTGATGGTTATCAACATTCACAACAGGGTTTCGCAATGTAAATTGCAGCTGTTGCCTGAGAGACTTTGCCTATCTAAACTTTAAAATGATGTGTGCATGCATAAGACTGGAAAGCTGTGTTCCTGCAGTAGGTAAATAGTTTAATTAATCTGCAAGCTTTTTTATGTGCATGTTTTTATAAGTCCTGATAGAAGCAGCTCAAGATTAATTCAAACAGCAATTATTTCATAAAGGCTTTAGAAAAGTACTTTCACAACACCACATGCATAGCCAAAACCAGAATGAATAAGCAAAATGCAGGTGGAGAAAGAGAATTAAAACAGAATCTTTCCAACACAGTTTGTGGCTATGATATATATATTTTTGGAAAATCACAGTAGGTTGTCATAAATATCTGCAATTTCCCTTTTTATTTTGCAAAAAAATAAAAATCACATTTGCTATTGAAGATATTGAAAATAAACAGGCTGCATGTTTATATGAACAAGCAGTGGTCAAATGCTGGAGTGGAATGCAAAGCATGGTCTTAATTTCTGTGCTTTACTGTGAGGGAAGATGGTCTACAATTAAGCCAAGTGTGCTACTGATGTACGTGCAACACGTGTTTTTCCATGGAGCCAGCTCATTTGTTAGTTATCAAGGCTTGGGTCTCACCTACCTGTTCATCACTCCTGTTCAGGGCCGACCTGGCCCATTTCGCCACCTGAGACCACTTTCCCGCTGCCACCCTTCCTTCCACCAGAGCCTTGCTTACTGGGCTTGTGTGGCGGTTGCTTCTGGCAAGATCTCATGCAAGCTCTGTGAGATCTCACCACAAACCACACCACTTCTTGCTTTTCTGGTGGCAGCGGCAGAGACACACACACCCCTCCTGTTATAAGGGAAGAGCCTCTTACATTCCTTGCTTGCCTGCAAAATACCCCAGTTCCAATCCCTGGCAGGGCTGGGAAACCTTTCTGACTGAAACTCTGGAGAGCTGCTCCTGGTTGGTGTAGCTGATACTGAGCTAAATGGATCAATGGTCTGAGAATAATGCAGCTTTCTGTGTTCCTATGATTCCATTGAAAAGCAACTTGAGGTGGCCTGACCTGTGATTACTGCAGTTTGGCATTGTCAGGTCATAACATGGAATGGATGAGCAAGGCCTGCTGGGAATGGCCTGAAATCAGCAACGTTTAGGTTCTAACTACAAATACCACACTCAGAACTCTGCTAGGAAAAAGGTTTCTTATTTCTATTTCTGATAGCAATTTCCAGTACATATTCAATGTACTTTTGTGATGGAAATCTATTTTCAAGTCATTTTGAGACAATCAGCCAGCTGAGCTTCATCACTAAATGCCTACCTACTTTAATCTGTATATTATTAACTGCTCATCCGCAGAAAACCTGTGTTCATTTGCATTGGTTACCAATTGCATCAATACACCCGTAATGATGAGGCAAGGCATCTAACATTTTGAGTTTAAACAGGCAACTACCTTTATTAACTTGAAGTGGGATCAGCAACGGGTTGTCATTCTACATAATAAACATGACAAATAGGTGCCTTTTCTTCCTCTTCCTCAGACTTCTCTGCTCAAACCCTCCTAGGTCAGGGCACATGGCTAATTTCCCTCCTGCTCATGGATCTCACACTGATGGGTCTCACAGCCTGGGGGCCAGGACATGTCTTAAATAGATGCCCCGTCCCTCCCCCCCCACTGACATTATAAAGGGTCAGGACCTTTCCATCACCTTAAAACAAGGATGGCTAAACCCCAGTTTGGGAGTCTGGTGCACTATCACCCTCCCTGATTTTGGAAACAGTAAAAAGAAAAGAAACTGTAAGTAGACACAGCCGAGCATCCTGAGGGGGAGCTTTGTCATCACTTCAAACATTTGATGAGCGGAAACGAGCGGAAACTTGGGTCTTCTGGTCCCACCATTCCTCTAAGTCAGGCTGCCATGTATCTTCCTTCCATTGTCTTCACATGCCAAAAGTTCCCTACCTGGGAGAGGTGGCCTATATCATACCGATCTGGGGCTGATTCATGTGCCGAACCCGGAAGTACCGGAACAGGTTACTTCCGGGTTTGGCGCTTTGCGCATGTGCAGATGCGTCAAATGACATCACGCACATGCGCAGAAGCGCCAAATCGCGACCTACGCGTGCACAGAAGCGGCGCTGCGGGTTGTGTTCTGCTGGGGATGCAAATGGGGCTCTGGAACGGATCCCGTTCGCATCCAGAGGTACCACTGTATTGCTAAAGGGATTTGCCAAATATTCTTGCTAGACAGGTTCAGTGCAAGTTCAAGGAAATAGAAGATGAAACATTTGAGGAGTACCCTGAGGTATCTTTAAAGCTTAGAGTGGCTAGCCTTTTTTGGCCTGAAGGCTGTATTCAGAGTGGGCACAGCCAAAGTGTGTGTGTCCACCCACTCACCCACCCACAGCACCCTCTCCCTAGGGGTCGCAGGGGCCCTGAGTGGTGCCTTTGTAGAGCCAGTGTGGTGTCCCCATCCTTGTTCCTTTGGCTCTTCTGGAGGTGGGTTTGTTTCAGCCATGCCATAACAGCAGCAACTGCAGCAGGATATCCATATGAACTAGGTAGAGTGGCATTTCTGTTTTTTGAGTAGTTCTTCATACATTTCTTTATAAGAACAAAAGTAGCACCCTGATGGAACAGACCAACAGTCCATCAGATCCATCTTCATGTCTCCAATGGTGACTAATCAGATACCTTGGTGAACTTTCTGATCACAGAAAGAACACAAAAATATTGCCTATTGCTTGTCTCAAGCAGCTGAAAACAGGCACTCCTGTCTACTATATCCACCCAGTCCTCCAGTGATAAAGTTTGCATCCAGGATTACCTCCCTTGGCCCCATGCTGCTCATCACCACCTCCAAGCACTGGTCTAGTATCTCAGCCACGTCTCCTGATTCAGACAGAGCAGAGATGTAGAGTCTCATCTGCATACTCGTGACACTCCACTCCAAATCTCTGGATGACAGCTTCCAACAGTTTCAGAAAGATGTTTAATAGCATACAACATTGCAAGCTGCCAAGAGGTCAGGGAGAACGTGCAGAGTTGTAAGCTCCCTACTCTCCCAACAAATGTTATCAACCAGGGCAGTCTCAGTGCCATGGCCAGGACTGAAGCTGGACTGAAATGGATCCAGATATTCAATTTCCTCCAAACATGCCTGGAGCTGAACTGCTACCACCCTCTCAAGCACCCTGCCAAAAATGGGAATATCTATCACTGGGTGATAGTTGTTTAACACTTCTGGATCCAGGGAGGTTGTTTTAAGGAGGTGACACACAACCACCTTATTCAAAGAAGGCGATACCTCTCCTTCCTCCAGGGAAGCATTAATTCTCATTGGGGGAAAGTTTTTGAAAAGGTTGCAAAAATTCTGAAAATATCCTCCAAACTATACAGCAGATTTGGTGCAAAAAGACTGAAATATTGCAAGAATGCAAATGCTGTGGGAATAGATTGTGAGCCCACTTTTCAAACCAACCAACTGCAAACCATGGAGCTCTGACAAAACCTATGATTTCTGATTTAAAAATTGTTAATTTGTGTGTGTGTGGGGGGGAGTATTTATTTTTCACAAAAGTAAAACTTGATCCGCTCAGTCAGACCCACTCCTTAGTAAGTGTATTTAAGATTTGCTGTGATGGCAAAGTTAAGCCTGTGGGATCTAACATGCATGAATCTGAGTTTTATTTTGCATAACCATTTACTAGCATTAATAATTTTAAGCCCAGAAATTACAGGCTTTCCCCAAACTGCAGTGGGTAGTTTTTGAATGTGTGTGTCTATATATCAAAGTAACCTGTGAAATAACATTAATTTGAAAGCTCGGTGATGGAAAGGTTGATGAAGTACCATTAGCAATAATCACACAGTGTTTTCTATGATATACTGGTTTCCAAATTACTTGCTGTGCTTTGCAACAGATTAAATGGCTTGAGCTACTTTTATAACGGAAATCTTTTCGTATTCTGAATGTAGTACAATTTCTTCTCTTGCAGAATCTAAATAAAATGACCTAATGATTCTGGAATGTTTAGGCCACATACAAATATACTGTATTTTTTTCGTGTATAAGATGTCCCCATGTATAAGGTGACTCCTTTTTTAAAAACCCAAAATTAAGAAATTAAGTTGTTTAGCTTTTGGGGGTGGGATGGGGGAGGTCACTTCCAATCGCTCACCCGTCTGCCCGCCACTGCCGATCGCTTGCCATAGCCACTGCCGATTGCACACCTCACTTCAGCCACCAATCACCTGTCCATCTTGCCACAGCCGGCAATCACCTGCCCAATCACCACAGCCACAGCCAATCGCCAGCAGGCCTTGCCGCAGCTACCAGTCGCCCGCCCAATCACCACTGCCAATCTCCTGCTTGCTGCTGCCATTAATCGCACAACCCCCTCTGCATTCACTATCCGTGTAAAAGACGACACCCAATTTTTGCCCAATTGGGGGGGGGGGCAAAAAGCATCATCGTATACACGGAAAAATACGGTATATATAGAAATAAGTATAGGGTCCAACAAATATAAAATATTTAAAGTAGTAGTGTTGGGTTCAGCACTGACCCAGGCTTGGTTCCTTTTGGAAGGAAGTCCCTGAAGGCTTATTGAAACTCCATAATATAGGGGAGAGGGGGGCACCTTTCAACAATTTTTACTTAAGAATTATTTGTGAAGTAATACTGCTTTAAAAACTAAAGTTCTAAGTACCATTAACTAAATTCATACTTGAGGTATCCTCTCAATTTTTGCCATAGTTTATAGACAAAGGCAAAATACCAAATTTTACATTTTTAATGAAGCATGTACTTTGTTGAAATCTGCCCCTCCCGGGGGGGCAGTTATCAACGGGAGGTGGGGTACATTTCAACAATAGAAAAAAATCTACTAATTTCATGCATTTTACCAAAATAAACTTCATTCACAAAATAATATAGTTATTATTATATAACTGCAGTGATTCCCGGATTGCTGTAAGGTTCTCAGTTAGTTGCTCATGAGTAAGCAGCCAGAACTCTGCTGTTTCCTTTAAAGATTTTATTGTGCAAACTGTACAGTGCAGAGCTAAAAAGTTCATGTCTGTATGAAGCGGTGTCAGAATCCAGGAATGGCCCCTTCTGGTTCTGACCCCAACAAAAGAGTTTCGGAATACGAAAACCTCGCCTTCCATCCTTTCTTTTCACCCCACGACGTCTGTGGGGCGACGGAAATTGCGTTCCCCCTGTATCGCCCTCGGGACTGTGGGAGTGCTGGGACTCTCTTGCATCCCCAGAGCCTCTACTCCCTTTCCCCTATGAACTCTCCCCCTCCTCGCTGGACGTCTCGCCGCTCCTCTTGCTAAAAGAGAAGGAGTTGCTGGCAAGGCGGGACTGGGGCTCTCTGTAGCATCCGGAGAGCCCTTCCACCACATTGCGCTGCAGCGGGGACAATTCCCTGACATAATCTGAAAGAGCCAAAATAACGGGGCTAAGCATTTTAATTATTAGGATCCTAATATTAAAATACATGTCTTAAACTGTATGAAAAGTAACATCTTAAACTTTTCAAATCTCCTAAATGTATACTTTATTTTTTTAATTCAAAAACAAATAATAAATTGTCTTTAATATTTTAAGTGATTATTAAAATTTTAAGAGGAAAAAAGATTTTATTGATGCTTCTAATGAGTTCTTTGTTTATAAATTCTATTTAAAGCAAGAGTAGGCCTAACAAAATGAAGTTGAGTGTTTTAAATGTAACAACCCTGATCAGGCCTAATAGTCCTACTATAGACTGTTATAGGCCTAGGCTTATCATGCTTCATGTAGCCATGAACTGTAGCCTACAATTATCCTGAAACTTTTTAATCCAAGCTAGGTGTTGATCTAATAAAATACAAGTCAATTTTCATAATTACTTAGCTGAAAAATGGTAAGGGGCCCCTTTCAACACTGTTGAAATGTACCCCCCTAAGCTCTGTTGAAATCTGCCCCTGGTGCAGCCATTTTGGTTAAAGTATTGTAAACCATTTTAGAAAAAATACTTGTGACTTATTGATAGTTTATTTAGAAGCATAATTAAATAAACTATTAGGTGAATAAATATAACTTACCTGATTAAAAGATTACTGGTTGATTAACTGTTTCAAAATCAAAGTTTCCTTTTCACTTTTGGGGTGTTAGAACTTGATCCACTGAGTAACACAACAGTTGTAAAAAGAAATGGCTGAAAACTAAATGTCAGCAGTTACTCATACTAAAAGCTTATTGGCTGACATATTGGCCAATCATTGTGCAGTATTAGAAGTCAGATATTCCAGCTGTTGAAAGGTGCCCCATGTTGAAATGTACCCCCCTCTCCCCTATATATAGATTTGAGTCTGGGCGATAGCTGGCCATATTGGTTGGGTCCAAAGTTGCTTTTTTTAAGAAGCGGTTTAATAACCGCCTCTTTCAGCAGGTCTGGGAAGGCTCCCTCACAGAGGGAAGCATTCACCACTCCGTGGAGCCCATCGCCCAGCCCTTCCCGGCTTGCTTTTATTAGCCAGGATGGGCAAGGAGACAGGTGGTTGGTTTCATGCGTCCAAGCAGCCTGTCCACATCCTCGGGGGTAATGGATTGAAATTGATTCTATGGCAGAATGGTCTGGCTACTCCTATGTGAAGGGTATTTTGGTAAAGGAATCCTAGGGACTCACTGGTTTGGCAAACCCTGAAAGGGGTTTTGCCCATGCCCGAGTCCAGGGGGACATCAGGGTGGCAGACTGGCACTCCTGTCATCAGCTGTCCCTGGTGTTCACCCTTGGCTGTCCTGCGATAGAGCTCTGGGACAGTGCTGCCTGCAAGGGTGCAGGGAGCTAGTCGAACCAGAGCCTGTGCAACCACTCACTTGATTGTAATCAATAAAGTTGTGGCCTAAATTTCTGCCAAAAACCAAACCAAATATCTGAGTCATGTGTGAATTTATTTCTAGGGCAGGTTAAAAGGTCTAAACATGCAACAATAACAACTGGAAACAATATCAGTCCAATCGCACTGTTCTTATTCCAATAAACATTCCTAGTTGTGTACATTTTATAAATGCACATGTAACACTGGCACACACATTATTCCATGTAAGTAAGTGCTGACAAACATGAACTGGTGGTAGCTAACCTACTGAAGTGTTCTGTTTATGAAGGAAGACAGCTGATAATCTCGGCTCAAAGGGGACTTGACCTTCTCAACGATAGCGCCCACGTTATCAAACAGTTTCACCCATCAACTTTCCAAAGTGGATGTTTAAGAAGGATGCATTCATGTTCAGGGCTGTACCTCAGAAAGCTTTTCTAGATATTACTCAGAATAGATAGAAGCTGTTTTTATATCTAGTGATGCGGTATGACCAAATCTGAAACCCAAACATATTATTATAACTGAGTTGTGAAATGTTAAGAGGATCACAGAGAAGTTAGAATGCAGGGAATTCCAAATGTGATTTCTTTTTATTTTAAGAATGCAGTAGAAGTAGACCATCCATCCGGCGCATTAGATATTGTTTTCTATTTTAGCAGCTACACTGCATTTGTCTTTCAATTTTATATCAGCAATCATTTGTTTTGTTTTTCAGTTTTCTGCTGTGTACTGATTTTTTTTTTAAAATGCAGAATTTGTGACTCATATGGAACATTGACTTTGGCATGATAAACTAGGTTACTTAACCACCTTTTGATATTTCAAGCAGCCCCAGTTTATAAGTCTGGGAAGAAGGGTAGCTGTACAACAAATGTATGAACTAGAAATGACAGATGAGCAAAGCACCTAGAGTTTCAATTTGAACAGGAGAGACATCTTGTACTTTGGGGATCCAGTCTCTAGGCAACTAGAGATTGGGGGAAAAGCATTCATTTCCATCCTGTTCTACAACAGTAGCCTTCAAATAATGGGAAGAGAGCGATAGCAGGAAATGCATTTGGCATTGCATTGAAATGCTTTCCAAAACAGAAGAAAGGACGGCTGTCCTTTTGTCATCAGTGAATTAGTCTCTTTCTTTCTTTTTTTGGATGAAGTGATTATATTAATGCACCTAAAGAAGGGTTGCATGGTAATGAAGATCTCTGAATCAGTACTAAGGGTTTAATAGTTTTTGAATGGTATCATTATCAAGAACATGATGAAAAGACTCACTTATTTGCCCAGGCATTGGTAGATTATTACGGCACCCATTGGATGGAGAGTGAGCAGCCTGCCCTGAAGTTTCTAAGGGGTTTAGACCCAATGTTGTATTTCTTTCCATGTTCTTGTTACTGCTATGTTAATTTGTCACTGTAACTGTTTTAAATTGATCTTGTGTGTTTTTGCTTTGTATATTGTGTTATGTACCCTCTTCTGGGATCTTTCGTGATGAAGGGTGGGTTAGGCATGCCTTCCAATGCATGCCACCATGGATTGCAGGAGAAATTCCACTTAGTGGAATTGTGCAAAATATCCCTTAAGGAAGCTGGGAGTTTGAGGATGGAGGAAGGATTGGCAAGCAGGAGGCTGCAGTTGCCAACCTGAGGAAAGGTTTGTATTGGAAAACAAAACAGACTTAGGGGCGGACTTAGGCTACAATCCTAAACACACTTCTAGAGAGTAACAATAGCTGAATGGAGTTGGGTTAATTTTTGAGTAAGCATGCATACCACTGTGATGCTATGGTACTTAAGAGAATGAGTCTGGCAGTGTGGACATGGAGTGGAAGCCGAACACAAGTATTTTGAAAACCAATGGTTTGAGCTTTTCTTACATAATTGGTATGTGTGGTAGCTAGCAGCTAGCTACCTGCTAACTGGAAACTGGCAGGGCCTGAGCCATTGGATTTGGCAGCAGAGGAATGGGTCGATGGCTGTCAAAATAAAGGTGGACTGCGGTCTTTGCCAGAGTGGGAATGAAAGTTGCAGCTAAAGACCTCAAGTGTTGTGGCAACTGGTTCCAAGCACCAACTTGCTCTGCTTCTTCTCACTTACGCAGTGGTTGTAGACAGAGGGAAATTATTTCAGTGTTGGGTACACTTACACACACCCATTAACGTCTAGTCCACCCCAGTTCTCAAACAGGATAGGACTAAATCCACCCTTTCCTGTTTCCAGGTGGATTTTTAATGGATTTTTTTAAAGCAACCAACCAACAAGGAAACACAAATTTATATGTGTCTGGAAGTACCTATGAGGCAGCCCATTAGTTGTAAGCAGCATCCATCCATCCCCATTTATTTATTTAAAAAAACTTTTGAAATATTGTACCCAGCTGTCCCCAGTCTGAGCATTGCAGGGCTTCTATCATGAAGACAGAACAATCCCTCTGGGACTGTCAGGTGTTGACATCCCCTTGCTCCCAGAGGGAATTGTATGGTGACAACATGGCCACCATCAACTCTTGTCACTCTAAGGGGGGCTTGTTCTGTGAGCATCAAAGCCATCAAATAATTTCAGAAAGAATGTTGGGAGAGGGATTGGAAGATTGTTTCCTGAAAAGAGACCATGAGATTAAAGGAGGAATAAATTCCCTGTTTGTTGGTAGCATCACACAAATATGAAAACTGTCTTCCCGTCCACAAATGAAGTATTTCCATGACCCTGGCAGATTTTCATATGTTAACATTTCATTAACAGAAGGGAATTAAGCCTGAGTTGAACTCTCCCGATGGAATGAATTAGCTTTTGAACTGAGCCATAAATGCTCACCACTTTGGTTCTAAATGCAGTGTGAAAAGCACTGATGCATTTTCACCACCCAGCAAGATCCATTTCAGACTTAGTATTCAGACACAATAGTTATAGGCAGGAAGTTCAACTATCCTGACCTTGGAGTTCTAATGTAAGTCAAAAGCCCTTGCTGAACTGGGATCTGGCACTTAGAGTTTGATACAACACGTCCAAAAATCAATAAAGGCCATCCTGCAAGCAGCAGACAAGAGACATTCCATTCTACTTGTTAGTCATTCTCTTAGACTGAAAGAACACTTAAAATTCCCAGAATCCCAATCAACTGGAGTGTATTTCGCTCAATTTTTGACAGAATGGACTCAACATTTGGGTATATAAAATACTTCACTTAATTGGAAGGCTCAACTAAATGTTGCACACAGATGTGAGAAGTTACTTTTCTGTCGCACTCCTGAAAAGCTGCTTTGGACGGTCTGGTTCTTTTCAGCCCAGAAGTGGCAGGTGGGGAGTGAGGTTAGGAATCCTTCTGCTTTGCTTGTTCAAATCCCATCCGGGGTCCTCACATACATAGGAAATCATAGAATCCTAGAGTTGGAAGAGACCACAAGGGCCATCCAGTCCAACCCCCTGCCAAGCAGGAAACACCATCAAAGCATTCCTGACAGATGGCTGTCAAGCCTCCGCTTAAAGACCTCCAAAGAAGGAGACTCCACCACACTCCTTGGCAGCAAATTCCACTGTTGGACAGCTCTTACTGTCAGGAAGTTCTTCCTAATGTTTAGCTGGAATCTTCTTTCTTGTAGTTTGAATCCATTGCCCCGTGTCCGCTTCTCTGGAGCAGCAGAAAACAACCTTTCACCCTCCTCTATATGACATCCTTTTATACATTTGAACATGGCTATCATATCACCCCTTAACCTTCTCTTCTCCAGGCTAAACATACCCAGCTCCCTAAGCCGTTCCTCATAAGGCATCATTTCCAGGCCTTTGACCATTTTGGTTGCCCTCCTCTGGACACATTCCAGCTTGTCAGTATCCTTCTTGAACTGTGGTGCCCAGTACTGGACACAGTATTCCAGGTGAGGTCTGACCAGAGCGGAATACAGTGGTACTATTACTTCCCTTGATCTAGACGCTATACTCCTATTGATGCAGCCCAGAATTGCATTGGCTTTTTTAGCTGCTGCATCACACTGTTGACTCATGTCAAGTTTATGGTCTACCAAGACTCCTAGATCCTTTTCACATGTACTGCTCTCAAGCCAGGTGTCACCCATCCTGTATTTGTGCCTTTTAATTTTTTTTTGCCCAAGTGTAGTACTTTACATTTCTCCCTGTTAAAATTCATCTTGTTTGCTTTGGCCCAGTTCTCTAATCTGTTAAGGTCATTTTGAAGTGTGATCCTTCAAACGAAATGTTTAGTTATGCCTCAGAATATTACTTTCTCATAGTATCTCTTTATTTAAGCATTTATACCCCTCTTTTTCTTAGTCAAATAAACTCAAAGTGTCTTACAAAAGAAAAATATTGCATACAAAACACAATGTACTGGTTGAAAGAAAATCAAACAGTAAATTAAGCAAGAATATTGTACGATTGCCAGAATAATATCCTGATATTTACAAATAAAACTAATCTTTAGAAAATATGTTAATACTCCTCCCCCGCCAATAATATTAATTATTTTTTCCAGGGGTTGTGAATGAAACACATTTGTATTTTGGGTGCGTGGACCTAATTGTAACTGAGCTGCATTGCCTTTTCTTTCTTTCTTCAGTCTGGTATGTCATTGAATGTACTTGCTTAAGTAAATAAAAATACATATTTTAAAAAAGACAAAGGGGGGAGGAGTGAGAATATCAAATTAGAAGGCAAGGCTGTTGGCAAAAGTTGGGATTGATCCTGTGTAGAGGAATGCCTACTGGTATGGCCAGAAAACAACATATTTGCAGCTGGAATTGAGTCCAATGTGTGGACTGATCAAATCAGCTGCAGGCATGGCCAAACCTGGCCCTCCAGCTGTTTGGAACTACATTTCCCATCATCCCTGACCACTGGTCCTGTTAGCTAGTGATGATGGGAGTTGTAGTCCCAAAACAGCTGGAGGGCCAGGTTTGGCCATGCCTGAAGAAGACCTGTGCTGTGAAGTAATGCTGACTTGTGGATAGACCTATTCTTGTGCTAACAGGGTCTCCCAGATGCATGAATAGCCCTCTCTCACAGGTTTCTATTTTGCATTGTTTTAAAAGCATCTTCTGTTATTTATTGCACTGCTTTGGAACTGTTTTTAAGCTGTCATTGTTAGTCCATTGCACTGGGGCATGCAAGGAAGGCAATTCATAAACAGCAGTAATGTAATAATAATGCCTCTTGCTTGTCTGGCTGGAAGATAGAGGGGGGGGTGAGTGAGAGCGGAAAAGATGACATCTGCATTCCTTGCTGTACTCACTTTTGCCTCTGGCTCTGCCCACCACTGCCAAGAACATAAGAAGAGCCTGCAGGATTAGGCCAAGAAGAGCTTGCTGGTTCAGGATTTGGGGCTCTCAAATTTCAGTGGCACCCTGTGCAACGCTAACATTTGGTGCCTCCCCGCCTTTCGCACTCTGTTCCACAGCATTGTTTTGGCGCACAATCTGAGCACAAGAGCCCTCTCCCCTCCTGGGGTTTCCAGAAACTGGTATTCAGAAGCATTGCTGCCTCCAGCTGTGAAGGTAGAGCAGAGCCATCCTGGCCGGGAGCCACTGACAGCCCTCTCTTCCTCTATGAATTTGTCTAATCCACATTTAATGCTCTCCAGGTTGGTGGCCATCACTGTTATTCACCCCTCTGCCAGAGATGCTTGAAAGTAAATAAATCTACTTGTGCACCTAATTATGGTTTATGTTTGACTGCAGCAAAAAATTGATACAGCATTTAATTAAAGTTATTGACAAAAATGGATTCAAAGAACATTGAGCAGGTTTATACATCCAGATCCCTGTTCCATGCATACACCGTAAAATGCTGCTGAAACCGGGAGTTTTCTTCACATTCTTCAGCTCATGAAGAGACATTAATGTTCCTTGGGATTCAAGCAAAGATGTCTATTTATGCTGGTGGTAAATAGAAGAGTTTTTTTAAAAAAACAACAACAACAAAAATAAATTGTCTTGGTCCAACATTATATGTTCATACACATTCCTTCAAGAGTGCACCATATTCATTTTGATTGCAAAATGTGCAGATTCTGACTCAACATCAGGAAGAACTTTCTGATGGTAAGATCTGTTTGACAATAGGATTGTACTCCTTCAGAAGGTGGTGGACTCACCTTCCTTGGAGGTTTTTAAGCAGATGCCAGATGGTCATCTGTCAGGGATGCTTTAGTTGGGATTCCTGCATTGCAGGGAGTGGGCGACCCTCAGGGTTTATTCCACTTCTACAGTTCAATGATTCTATTGTTCTAATTGTAAAGCAGCCAACTCTGAAACATATTTGGGAGATCTACCTTGTCCTTGATGTTGGGAAAGATGGAGGGAACCCTGATGTTGGGAAAGATGGAGGGCACAAGGAGAAGGGGACGACAGAGGATGAGATGGTTGGACAGTGTTCTCGAAGCTACTAACATGAGTTTGGCCAAACTGCGAGAGGCAGTGAAGGATAGGCGTGCCTGGCGTGCTCTGGTCCATGGGGTCACGAAGAGTCGGACACGACTGAACGACTGAACAACAACAACAACAACACCTTGTCCTTATATGTATGGCATTCATACCCTTTTTAAAGTTCTGACTACTGCTTAATTTTTTGTCCAGTTTTTGAGTAGGTGCTGGCAAATCCTGCCTGATACAAACAAATATACAGTTTTGGAATAAAAGAGAGGCATTTCAACCGAGACTTACATTTCATTTCCTACATGCCCTCAGAACAGGAAAATCATGGTTTCCTGACTTTCCTTGGAAAAGAATGCAGTCACTCAAGAGACCTAACAATGCATATTGCAGAACCACCATTGACTCTGGTCTCACAATTAATTCATGACAGACATAATTATGCCATTTAAGTGTAAGAAACTTGGGTCACCAAGTTTTCTGTAGTGACAAGCTCCAAAGTAAAAGTAATTGCTTAATTTGGGATTTGCTCAGTTATGGAAAGCTGATTATATAAATGATTGATACTCTTTAAAAATGTTTCTCTTGCAGAACACAATGGGAGTGCAGAAAGAGGTGGGGACCCATTTAGAGTGATTTGCAGCCAAACCCTCTGCATTTTTACTCCGAGAAAAGTCCACTATGTTCTATGGAACTTCCTTCCAGATATATATGCATGGGTTTGCAACCTTAGGCTGGAATTCTCAGAAAACTTTTCTCAGGGCTAGATGCATTTAGATTTCTTTGAAATAAGAGCCAATCTGGAACAAATGATTACAATTCACCCCAGGATTATCTTTTCTCTTTAAGAATAGGGTCTGTCCTCTAAGGAGAAAACAATTGTACCATGAGTAGAGGAAACAGTATTATCCTGGTACCATGTGTTGTTCTTGACATGAAGTTCCAGATTCAATGTGATTATTCAGAAGAGGTCTTTTATTACCATGCAGTCATTCATATATGTACAATATCCACCACCTGAACTTAACCTTCCATACCTGAACTGGATAATTGACAGGCTTGTTCTTAAGATTCTATTATTCTTAAACTTATAGTAACATACCATCAGTGTGCATGCAAAGGGGGCTGCAGAACAGAAGGGAGGATGAGGCATAGGAAGGGGGAATTGAGAAAAATAAGGAGGACTGAGTGAGCAGAGAGCCAGCCCCTTGTAAGAACAAAAGAATGCAATGAGCTCTGTTGGGTTAAGACAAACACCTGCCTCCTCCACCATTTCTTCTCTCTCGTAGTGGTGAGCCCATGGGAAGCCTGTTCGTGTCTCCGCTCCTCCACATGCAGCTGCTGGGTGACCTTGGGCTAGTCACACTTCTCTGAAGTCTCTCAGCCCCACTCACCTCACAGAGTGTTTGTTGTGGGGGAGGAAGGGAAAGGAGAATGTGAGCCGCTTTGAGACTCCTTCGGGTAGTGATAAAGCGGGATATCAAATCCAAACTCTTCTTCTTCTTCTTCTTCTTCAAGGGCAACAGCACTTTCCCCTCTTGTGTTCCCAAGCAACGGGCATTCATGGCTAGTAGTCATTGAATGACCCAGCCTCCAGGAACACATTTCGTTGTTATAAACCACTTTGAGTCTTGCATGGTGAGCAGTGGGATATAAAGCTTTAAAGAGATACAATAAATAAACATGCCAGGAACACATTTCGTTGTTATAAACCACTTTGAGTCTTGCATGGTGAGCAGTGGGATATAAAGCTTTAAAGAGATACAATAAATAAACATGCCAGTAGCGGACGGGGCCACAAGCAAAGATGGAGGGAGAGGGGTAATTCAAGTAAAAGTACAGCAGGCTTGTTTCTACCCCCCTGCCCCCCCTCTGCCACTGCCAGCCTCCTCTGTGCACACCCAGGAGGCATTAGGGGAGTCTGAGAGACCAGATGGAGAGACTTAGGGGGCTGCATTTTGTCCTGGGGCCCTGCTCCCTCTGCCATGTAATCTAAGAAGGACTTTCTAAATTTTCCTACATTCTCCTTCACTGTGTGGCCTGAACTCCTAGAATCAAGAGAAGGGGACAGCAACTTCTCCTAAGTCGCTTTCTCTTCACGTAGAAACATGAGAAAGTAGTTGAGTATGTTTCCGGGTGGATGGGAAGAGAGTCTCAGTGGTTTTACATAGCTCTTTGCCCTGTCCTCATTGCAATGGGCCCGGTGCCTCTTGGCATGGCTACTGCAATGTTATATCAGGGCACAATTGCCACAGCTGCTGGTGAGCAGCCTCTGAGATATTTGTGACAGCACAGTGGAGAGTTAGATTTCTATTTTAGCAGGTCTACACACAAATGTGATTTCCCAGTCCCTCATTTAAATAGCTATCAGGGGACATTATTAGGGATTGATTGTCCCAGGAACCCCAGATCTTTGGTGGCAAGCCCTGGATTTCTGCTCCTTTCTTTATTTTTAAAACTTCTTTAAAGTTCTGCTTATAGGGTGGCTGAGTGCACTACAAAGCGCAGTGCTGGTAAGAATTCATTAACTTGCCAGAGGGGAGAGGGATGTCATGAACCTGTTCCTGTGTCCTTTAAGTACCTAGATATGCCCCAACCAGCAGTATTAACTACATCTTCAGATAAAGCCATATTAGGTATGTCCAGGGGCGTAGCAAGGGAGGTGCGGGGGGGGGGGGGCGGGCCGCCCTGAGTGGGGTGACACTTGCGGCACGGCCCCGCCCCCCGCGATCGGTGCCTCCAGCCAGCGGGGGGGGGAGCCAGTGAAAGGGGGCTTCCCCCTTTCAGCAGAGCTGGGACATGGAAAGGGGTGGGCCAACGAGGAGGGGTGACACAAGCGTGAGGCCCCTCCTCGCTGGCCCGGGCGGTGGCATCGCTCCGTGCATATGCGTCATGACATCATGCGCACGCAGCGACGCCTCGCCCCCCAGGGGTGCCGCTCGTGACACCCCTGGGTATGTCCAGAGGATATTCTCATATATTCTGTGAAAAATAATCTAAATTAACCATCACACTTTTTAGTCCACAATAAAAAGAAAATAACTTGTTGTTGTTGTTTTTAAAAAAACATCCATAGTGCACATTCATGCAGCAGCAGCAAAATGTATCTTTCAGTGAAAGTTCGGGTTCAGAAAAAGAAATAAATTTGGTTTACAAAGAGACCTACTTGTATATGAACTGGCACTGATAGTTTCATAATGCTGTTCTCATACACTTTAAATAAAATTATTACAAATGAAGGAGCAAAGCATGTTATTTGGAGAGTACATAATAAACT